>NC_073633.1:45098257-45401287 GCF_029407905.1 Bubalus kerabau
CATTCTAAAGGAGATCAGCCCTGGGATTTCTTTGGAAGGAATGATCCTAAAGCTGAAACTCCAGTACTTTGGCCACCTGATGCGAAGAGTTGACTCATTGGAAAAGACTCTTATGCTGGGAGGGATTGGGGGCAGGAGCAGAAGGGGACGACAGAGGATGAGATGGCTGGATGGCATCACCGACTCAATGGACGTGAGTCTGTGAACTCCAGGAGTTGGTGATGGACAGGGAGGCCTGGCATGCTGCAACTCATGGGGTCACAAGGAGTCGGACACGACTGAGTGACTGAACTGAACTGAACTGAAGCACAGAGAAAAGTATCAAAGATGAAAGTTGACTGGACACATATCTTTGAATAAAACTGTGAGATGACGCTTCTCAGGCTGAAGGCAGCCGGGAGCCTATTTCATCTCAGGCCTATTTAGGGGCATTTCATAGGACCAGCCAAAGCACTGAAATATTTTCGCTGAAATGATGCCTGGACATATCTGAGGAAATCAAAACCTGTGTGGCCATAGGCTAGAGTTGCTACCCTGGAATCTCTGTGCTCTCGCAGCATTTATTGGTAAGCACTTCTGCCTACAGCGGTGAGTCACACAGGGAGGAGAGGCAATATGGGCTTCTTGTCTTGGGCTCTTGTTGAACTGGCTGCCTCGAGGAGAGAGAAGCCTTCAGCAGACAGGCAGGAGGGATAAGGTACAAAATGCTCAAGGAATATGGCACAGTGATGGTCTTGGGACAATGCATGACTAGAGATCTCTCCTTGGGACACACATTTGTGTATCTCTTCTAATTTGTGGTCATTTAGTCACTAAATGAGTGTCATTTAGTCATTAAAGTCATGTTCAACTCTTTTGCAACCCCATGAACTGTAGGACTTCCCATATGGCTCATTGGGTAAAAGAATCTACCTGCAATGCAGGAGATGCAGGCAGATGTGGGTTTAAACACTGGGGTGGGAATATACCCTGGAGGAGGGCATGGCAACCCACTCCAGTATTCTTGCCTGGAGAATCCCATGGACAGAGGAGCCTGGTGGGCTACAGTCTACAGGATTACAAAGTTGGACATGACTGAAGTGACTGAGCCTGCATGGACTGTAGCCCACCAGGTCCTTCTGTCCAGATTTCCTAGGCAAGAATGGGTTTAACATTGCCTTCTGCAGGGGATCTTCCTGACCCAGGGATTGAACCTATATCTCCTGCGTTGGCAGGCAGATTCTTTACCACTGAGCCATCATGGAAGAGTCCATTAATGTGCCACAGAAGAAAAACAAAATTATATTGAGAAATCTTCCTACCCTACCCCAAGCCAGGAATATCAGGATCTGGCTATCAGTTCAGGGACAGGTTGGTAGAGAGAAGGGCAGAGGATAAATAGACAAACAATTAGAAGCCAACCAGACTAGTCCCCTGTTCCCTTGCCCACTGAAGGTCTCCAGCCCAAAGTTGCCCCAAGCTGTGCAGGAGAGAAAACTTTCCATTACATCAGGTTCAGTTCATTTTAGTTCAGTCACTCATTCGTGTCCCACTCTTTGCGACTCCATGAACTGCAGCACGCCAGGCCTCCCTGTCCATCACCAACTCCCGGAGTTCACTCAAACTCATGTCCATCGAGTCAGTGATGCCATCCAGCCAACTCATCCTCTGTCGACCCCTTCTCCTCCTGCCCCCAATCCCTCCCAGCATCAGAGTCTTTTCCAATGAGTCAACTCTTCGCATCAGGTGGCCAAAGTACTGGAGTTTCAGCTTTAGGATCATTCCTTCCAAAGAACATCCAGGACTGATCTCCTTTAGGGTTTGTATTACTATTTTGCAGCATGCATACAAAACTCTGAACTAAATGTATGACTGTTATTTGAATGCACTGCAGGACTCTATTTCTAAAAATGAACCAAAGGTCCATGGGATCTGCCTGACTTTTTTTTTTCTGAAGCAGGGCAAGATTCAGCCACTGAACAAAAATTTTAAAAACTGCAGGACACTAAAATATAGTAATGTCTTGATCATGTTATGAACCATGCTTGCTCAACACAGTGGCTCATTCAATTCATAACAGAAGAGAAATGTGGGCATTTCTAAATACGGTGACTCACAACAACAGAGGACTTTGGGTGGGAAAGTGGGAACTGAGCTCAGCTCACCAACAGGTACCTAGGACAACAGCATAATTTTCTAATCAAATGTATGAAGGAACTTCTCTTCTGACTTGGGAGAAATGTAGCTTAATCACTATAATCTCTTAAAAGATCATAAGAAAAGAATTGCGGCTCTGTTTCTGAATGTCCAACAAAACATTAAAACCTATGAGATTCCTCTTATGGAGGAATCTATCTACATAGATGGTTAACTACATTATTTAAAGTGTTTTCTATTTTTAAAAAAGCAAATGACACATTCAGAAATGTTTCTAGAATTTATTTTTTCCTGTCTGCTCCCTACAATTTTATTTTGTCCATGGATATTCTCAAATGATAGTGGAAACTCTATGCATAGACTATCCTCATGCTTGCTTAGAAAACCTGGTCTGTGGCTCTTGATTTAATTATGGAAAGGAATGGGGGAAAATGAACCCAGAGTTCTATTTTTGTGTATCCATGACACAGTTAATCTAAGATATGGCAGAGTTCTACAAATTCAAAAGACTTGAAAATAATTTATTTGCTATAATAAGAAGAAAACCATTTTTTCTTTAACTGAATTTCTTGCCCTTTGTGGCAGAAATCAAATGCCTCATATTACTGTAGCAGTTTTTCTCCTCACAATTTAATCTAGGACTTGTTAACCAAGGCTATTTCTATATTCAGCAAGATTACATACAAACTCAATTTTATACATTATGTGAATGCTACTGCTGAGAAATTCTACTGGTAGTATGACTATGTAAATTGACACCAGGTAAATTAAAGGCATAAAAGAGAATTTATAAATTGAAGAAATACATTATAAGGGTTTATTTATTTTAGGTCATTCATGTCAAAGCTGAAAACTATCTTTAGTAAGAACACAGATGAAAACTGCTAGATGGGCTAGGAAGAAGCAAATCATTCTAGGAGTAGATATTTGCTGTGAATTGACTGAGTTCCTTATGGAGGGTCCCTGAGCAACACCACTATGCTGGACACTTTGCCACATATGCAGGAATTCAATACAGTTGCAGATGACTCTATGATTGAACTAGATTTAGAAATTGAAATGACCATAGTCACGAAAGATTGATATGAAAACTGACTTAGAAGTTGGGCTGGTTCTGTGTCTGAAGTTTTAGGAACAATTTAATCAAACTGATTTTCCTTGTTATACATGCTAATGGCTGATATATGGTTTATATGGTTTAAAAGCAAACCTAAGTATGAACAATACTTCTTTCAGTAACATTCGGTTTCATAAGACAACATTGCAGTAGCTGAATAGGCATGAAGTTTTATTTTATAATGATCCTAAGATAATGGTCTATTTGACAATTACTAAGTACAATCGCTAAATACATATTGTATGAGTACAATTTTGTGGCAGATAATGCAGTATCTGCAGTGTCTTGGTTTACATTGTAACATCTTGCGGTATTTTGAATGGAGTGTATTTTTAACCAAATAGTATATTTCTGATAGTTTAGATGGTAACAGATAACTATAGTCACTAAAACTACTAGTCTATGTTCACAAAATCACAAGTGTTTATCTCAATATACCCAATTATATTTTGTTATCATAATCTTCCATCAGGAGAAATTTTCATTTGTCTACTAGAAGAGGCCCATATGGATATCTATTTTAACTTTAGAGGCGCAGGTATCCATCCTCAATCCTGAAGCCAGAGCCAAGCCGGTGAAGTGAGACAAGAAGCATGCGCTCCTCGCACAGTGACTTTACCTTCTCTGAAATGGGAAGTTAGCATCTCCTCCACATGCAGCGCCAGTGTACCAGCTATAGAAATCACTGCTATTGACGTAGTGGTACGTAAGCAGTAGGTCACCACCTACTTTTTACATCAATTGCTCAAATAAACTTTACCTTTTCCTAACTCTAATTTTTCCATAACTTTAGCTAATCTCAGTCTGTTAAAACTCTACCCAGCCTACAAGACCTAATTCAAATTATTAGATATTCCCTAATAACATCTGCCAGAAACTACTATAACTTTTATTTTTATGCCCATGGCTTTTGCCTATGCTTGCCAAACACTGTATCATATGGCTCTAAATTGATACATTTATTTTTCACTCTCTGACAGTAGAATCCTTGAGTACAAGGAAATGTATAGATTTCAATGTAATCCCACAGTTTAAGGTTCTTCATATAATAGGGATTCAATAAATGTTTATTAAACATTAAATTGATACATTTGTTAAATCCTTAAAATTATACCCAATCTGTATAACAATGCATAATGTTCTATGCCACATTTGGGTTTTAAGCTTTTTTTTTTTTTTTTTTTTTTATTTATTTTTTTTTTAATTTTATTTTATTTTTAAACTTTACATAACTGTATTAGATTTGCCAAATATCAAAATGAATCCGCCACAGGTTTACATGTGTTCCCCATCCTGAACCCTCCTCCCTCCTCCCTCCCCATTCCATCCCTCTGGGTCGTCCCAGTGCACCAGCCCCAAGCATCCAGTATCGTGCATCGAACCTGGACTGGCAACTCATTTCATACATGATATTTTACATGTTTCAATGCCATTCTCCCAAATCTTCCCACCCTCTCCCTCTCCCACAGAGTCCATAAGACTGTTCTATACATCAGTGTCTCTTTTGCTGTCTCGTACACAGGGTTATTGTTACCATCTTTCTAAATTCCATATATATGCGTTAGTATACTGTATTGGTGTTTTTCTTTCTGGCTTACTTCACTCTGTATAATAGGCTCCAGTTTCATCCACCTCATTAGAACTGATTCAAATGTATTCTTTTTAATGGCTGAATAATACTCCATTGTGTATATGTACCACAGCTTTCTTATCCATTCATCTGCTGATGGACATCTAGGTTGCTTCCATGTCCTGGCTATTATAAACAGTGCTGCGATGAACATTGGGGTACTCGTGTCTCTTTCCCTTCTGGTTTTCTCAGTGTGTATGCCCAGCAGTGGGATTGCTGGATCATAAGGCATGTCTATTTCCAGTTTTTTAAGGAATCTCCACACTGTTCTCCATAGTGGCTGTACTAGTTTGCATTCCCACCAACAGTGTAAGAGGGTTCCCTTTTCTCCACACCCTCTCCAGCATTTATTACTTGTAGACTTTTGGATCGCAGCCATTCTGACTGGTGTGAAATGGTACCTCATAGTGGTTTTGATTTGCATTTCTCTGATAATGAGTGATGTTGAGCATCTTTTCATGTGTTTGTTAGCCATCTGTATGTCTTCTTTGGAGAAATGTCTATTTAGTTCTTTGGCCCATTTTTTGATTGGGTCATTTATTTTTCTGGAGTTGAGCTGTAGGAGTTGCTTGTATATTCTGGAGATTAGTTGTTTGTCAGTTGCTTCATTTGCTATTATCTTCTCCCATTCTGAAGGCTGTCTTTTCACCTTGCTAATAGTTTCCTTTGATGTGCAGAAGCTTTTAAGGTTAATTAGGTCCCATTTGTTTATTTTTGCTTTTATTTCCAATATTCTGGGAGGTGGGTCATAGAGGATCCTGCTGTGATGTATGTCAGAGAGTGTTTTGCCTATGTTCTCCTCTAGGAGTTTTATAGTTTCTGGTCTTACGTTTAGATCTTTAATCCATTTTGAGTTTATTTTTGTGTATGGTGTTAGAAAGTGTTCTAGTTTCATTCTTTTACAAGTGGTTGACCAGAGTTCCCAGCACCACTTGTTAAAGAGATTGTCTTTAATCCATTGTATATTCTTGCCTCCTTTGTCGAAGATAAGGTGTCCATATGTGCGTGGATTTATCTCTGGGCTTTCTATTTTGTTCCATTGATCTATATTTCTGTCTTTGTGCCAGTACCATACTGTCTTGATAACTGTGGCTTTGTAGTAGAGCCTGAAGTCAGGTAGGTTGATTCCTCCCGTTCCATTCTTCTTTCTCAAGATCGCTTTGGCTATTCGAGGTTTTTTGTTTTTCCATACAAATTGTGAAATTATTTGTTCTAGCTCTGTGAAGAATGCTGTTGGTAGCTTGATAGGGATTGCATTAAATCTATAGATTGCTTTGGGTAGTATACTCATTTTCACTACATTGATTCTTCCAATCCATGAACATGGTATATTTCTCCATCTGTTAGTGTCCTCTTTGATTTCTTTCACCAGTGTTTTATAGTTTTCTATATATAGATCTTTAGTTTCTTTAGGTAGATATATTCCTAAGTATTTTATTCTTTCCGTTGCAATGGTGAATGGAATTGTTTCCTTAATTTCTCTTTCTGTTTTCTCATTATTAGTGTATAGGAATGCAAGGGATTTCTGTGTGTTGATTTTATATCCTGCAACTTTACTATAGTCATTGATTAGTTCTAGTAATTTTCTGGTGGAGTCCTTAGGGTTTTCTATGTAGAGGATCATGTCATCTGCAAACAGTGAGAGCTTTACTTCTTCTTTTCCAATTTGGATTCCTTTTATTTCTTTTTCTGCTCTGATTGCTGTGGCCAAAACTTCCAAAACTATGTTGAATAGTAATGGTGAAAGTGGGCACCCTTGTCTTGTTCCTGACTTTAGAGGAAATGCTTTCAATTTTTCACCATTGAGGATAATGTTTGCTGTGGGTTTGTCATATATAGCTTTGATTATGTTGAGGTATGTTCCTTCTATTCCTGCTTTCTGGAGAGTTTTTATCATAAATGGATGTTGAATTTTGTCAAAGGCTTTCTCTGCATCTATTGAGATAATCATATGGTTTTTATTTTTCAATTTGTTAATGTGGTGTATTACATTGATTGATTTGCGGATATTGAAGAATCCTTGCATCCCTGGGATAAAGCCCACTTGGTCATGGTGTATGATCTTTTTAATGTGTTGTTGGATTCTGATTGCTAGGATTTTGTTAAGGATTTTTGCATCTATGTTCATCAGTGATATTGGCCTGTAGTTTTCTTTTTTTGTGGGATCTTTGTCAGGTTTTGGTATTAGGGTGATGGTGGCCTCATAGAATGAGTTTGGAAGTTTACCATCCTCTGCAATTTTCTGGAAGAGTTTGAGCAGGATAGGTGTTAGCTCTTCTCTAAATTTTTGGTAGAATTCAGCTGTGAAGCCGTCTGGACCTGGGCTTTTGTTTGCTGGAAGATTTTTGATTACAGTTTCAATTTCCGTGCTTGTGATGGGTCTGTTAAGATTTTCTATTTCTTCCTGATCGAGTTTTGGAAAGTTGTACTTTTCTAAGAATTTGTCCATTTCTTCCTCGTTGTCCATTTTATTGGCATATAATTGTTGATAGTAGTCTCTTATGATCCTTTGTATTTCTGTGTTGTCTGTTGTGATCTCTCCATTTTCATTTCTAATTTTATTGATTTGATTTTTCTCCCTTTGTTTCTTGATGAGTCTGGCTAATGGTTTGTCAATTTTATTTATCCTTTCAAAGAACCAGCTTTTGGTTTTGTTGATTTTTGCTATGGTCTCTTTTGTTTCTTTTGCATTTATTTCTGCTCTAATTTTTAAGATTTCTTTCCTTCTACTAACCCTGGGGTTCTTCATTTCTTCCTTTTCTAGTTGCTTTAGGTGTAGAGTTAGGTTATTTATTTGACTTTTTTCTTGTTTCTTGAGGTGTGCCTGTATTGCTATGAACTTTCCCCTTAGGACTGCTTTTACCGTGTCCCACAGGTTTTGGGTTGTTGTGTTTTCATTTTCATTCGTTTCTATGCAAATTTTGATTTCTTTTTTGATTTCTTCTGTGATTTGTTGGTTATTCAGCAGCGTGTTGTTCAGCCTCCATATGTTGGATTTTTTAATAGTTTTTTTCCTGTAATTGAGATCTAATCTTACTGCATTGTGGTCAGAAAAGATGCTTGGAATGATTTCTATTTTTTTGAATTTACCAAGGCTAGCTTTATGGCCCAGGATGTGATCTATCCTGGAGAAGGTTCCATGTGCGCTTGAGAAGAAGGTGAAATTCATTGTTTTGGGATGAAATGTCCTATAGATATCAATTAGGTCTAACTGGTCTATTGTATCGTTTAAAGTTTGTGTTTCCTTGTTGATTTTCTGTTTATTTGATCTATCCATAGGTGTGAGTGGGGTATTAAAGTCTCCCACTATTATTGTGTTATTGTTAATTTCTCCTTTCATACTTGTTAGCATTTGTCTTACATACTGCGGTGCTCCCGTGTTGGGTGCATATATATTTATAATTGTTATATCTTCTTCTTGGATTGATCCTTTGATCATTATGTAGTGACCATCTTTGTCTCTTTTCACAGTCTTTGTTTTAAAGTCTATTTTATCTGATATGAGTATTGCTACTCCTGCTTTCTTTTGGTCCCTATTCGCATGGAAAATCTTTTTCCAGCCCTTCACTTTCAGTCTGTATGTGTCCCCTGTTTTGAGGTGGGTCTCTTGTAGACAACATATGCAGGGGTCTTGTTTTTGTATCCATTCAGCCAGTCTTTGTCTTTTGGTTGGGGCATTCAACCCATTTACGTTTAAGGTAATTACTGATAAGTATGACCCCGTTGCCATTTACTTTATTGTTTTGGGTTCGAATTTATACACCATTTTTGTGTTTCCTGTCTAGAGAATATCCTTTAGTATTTGTTGGAGAGCTGGTTTGGTGGTGCAGAATTCTCTCAGCTTTTGCTTGTCTGAAAAGCTTTTGATTTCTCCTTCATACTTGAATGAGATCCTTGCTGGGTACAATAATCTGGGCTGTAGGTTATTTTCTTTCATCATTTTAAGTATGTCTTGCCATTCCCTCCTGGCTTGAAGAGTTTCTATTGAAAGATCAGCTGTTATCCTTATGGGAATTCCCTTGTGTGTTATTTGTTGTTTTTCCCTTGCTGCTTTTAATATTTGTTCTTTGTGTTTGATCTTTGTTAATTTGATTACTATGTGTCTTGGGGTGTTTCGCCTTGGGTTTATCCTGTTTGGGACTCTCTGGGTTTCTTGGACTTGGGTGATTATTTCCTTCCCCATTTTAGGGAAGTTTTCAACTATTATCTCCTCAAGTATTTTCTCATGGTCTTTCTTTTTGTCTTCTTCTTCTGGGACCCCTATGATTCGAATGTTGTAGCGTTTAATATTGTCCTGGAGGTCTCTGAGATTGTCCTCATTTCTTTTAATTCGTTTTTCTTTTATCCTCTCTGATTCATTTATTTCTACCATTCTATCTTCTAATTCACTAATCCTATCTTCTGCCTCTGTTATTCTACTATTTGTTGCCTCCAGAGTGTTTTTAATTTCACTTATTGCATTATTCATTATATATTGACTCTTTTTTATTTCTTCTAAGTCCTTGTTAAACCTTTCTTGCATCTTCTCAATCCTTGCCTCCAGGCTATTTATCTGTGATTCCATTTTAATTTCAAGATTTTGGATCAATTTCACTATCATTATTCGGAATTCTTTATCAGGTAGATTCCCTATCTCTTCCTCTTTTGTTTGGTTTGGTGGGCATTTATCCTGTTCCTTTATCTGCTGGCTATTCCTCTGTCTCTTCATCTTGTTTAAATTGCTGATTTTGGGGTGTCCTTTCTGTATTCTGGCAGTTTGTGGAGTTCTCTTTATTGTGGCGTTTCCTCGCTGTGTGTGGGTTTGTACAGGTGGCTTGTCAAGGTTTCCTGGTTAGGGAAGCTTGTGTTGATGTTCTGGTGGATGGAGCTGTATTTCTTCTCTCTGGAGTGTAATGAAATGTCCAGTAATGAGTTATGAGATGTCTATGGTTTTGGGGTGACTTTGGGCAGCCTGTATCTTGAAGCTCAGGGCTGTGTTCCTTTGTTGCTGGGGAATTTGCTTGTTATGTCTTTCCCTGGAACTTGTTGGCCCTTGTGTGGTGCTTGGTTTCAGTGTCGGTATGGAGGCGTTTGATGAGCTCCTGTCAATTAATGTTCCTTGGAGTCAGGAGTTCCCTGGAGTCAGGGATTGGACTTAAGCCTCCTACTTCCAGTTATCGGTCTTAATTTTACAGTAGTTTCAAAACTTCTCCTTCTATACAGCACCACTGATAAAACATCTACGTTAAAGATGAAAAGTTTCTCTACTGTGAGGGTCACTCAGAGAGGTTCACAGCGTTACATGGAGAAGAGAAGAGGGAGGAGGGAGTTAGAGGTGACCCAAATGAGATGAGGTGGAATCAATAGTGGAGAGAGTGGGCTAGCCAGTAGTCACTTCCTTATGAGCACTCCACAACTGGACCACTCAGAGATGTTCACGGAGTTATACAGGGAAGAGAAGAAGGAGGCAGGAGACAGAGGTGGCCAGAAGGATAAAAGGGGGAAATGAAAAGGCGGGAGACAGATCCAGCCAGTAATCAGTTCCTTAAGTGTTCTCCACCGTCTGGAACACACAGAAATTCACAGAGTTGGGTAGAGTAGAGAGGGGTTAGGGAGGAGATACAGGTGACCTGGTGGGGAAAATGGAGAGTCCAAAGGGAGAGAGAGCAGTCAAGCCAGTAATCTCGTACACTAGTGAAAAATGGGTCCTGAAGATTGGGTTCTTAAAGGTACAAAATTGGTAACAAATACATAAAAACAAAAATTAGAAATCTAGAGTAGAGTTTGGAATTTCAAAAATGCGATGTTAATGCAAAGGAGAAGGAAAAGAAAGAGAGAAAAAACGAACAAAGAAAAACAAACAAGGTCGTGAAAGTAATAAAGAAACTACAGGTACAAAATTGATAACTAATACCAAACAGCAAAAATTAAAAATCTAGAGTAGAGTTTGGAATTTCAAAAATACAACGTTAAAAAAAAAAAAAAAAAAAAAAAAAAAAGAAGAAGAAGAATAAAAATAAAGAGAGAAAACAAACAAACCAACAAAAACAATGTCGCAAAAATTATAAAGAAAATACAGGTACAAAATTGATATCAAATACCAAAAAGCATAAATTAAAAATCTTGAGTAGAGTTTGGAATTGCAGATATACGATGTTATATAAAAGAAGAAGAGAAAGAAACAGAGGAAAAAAAAAAGTCACAGCAATTATGATAAAAACTATAGGTACAAAATTGATAACATATATCAAAAGGCTAAAATTAAAAATCTAGAGTAGAGTTTGGAATTTCAAAAATGCAATGTTAAAGAAAAGAAGAAAAAGAAGAAAAAAAAAAAAAAAACCACGGTCAAAAAATTATAAAATATATATATGAAGTTTGCTGAAGAAGAAGAAAAAAAAAAATAGGGTCTTTTTTTTTTTTTTTTTGCAAAGTAATAGTTATAAAAGTGAAAATTAAAGGACAATAGAGGACTTAAAAAAATTTTTTTTTAATTAAAAAAAAAAGAAAGAAAGAAAGATTGATCATAAAAATAGTAAAAATATATCTAGGTCTTTCTCTGGTTTTGTTGTGAGTATTGTGGGTTCAGTTCATTTTTGGCAGTTCCTCAGTCCGACTTATATTTCTCAAGATCTATAGGCCCCTTCCTATGTAATCCGTAGTAACCACAGGGTTTTAATCTATGGCCTGTAGCTTCCAAGGCGTTTCCCTCTGCTATAGCTTCTTCTGTTTGCTGGTCTCTTCAGTGTCTGGTTCCCGCCCTGACACAAAGGGGTCGGTGGAGGACCCTATTTTTTTTTTTTTTTTTTTTTAATTTAGGCTCACTTGTTCAGCCGCGCTGTGGGGAGGGAGGGAGGGATGCTGCAAACAGATATCACTGGCGTGCGCTCGAAGTGCCTCGGCCACACTGGGTCTGCCCCCGCTCACGGCGCGTGTAACCTCCCTGCCCACACTGCTTGGGCTCTAGGTTGTTCCGCCGGGAACAATCAGAGGCCGGCCCTGGACTGAGCTCCCAGGTCCAAGCCGCTCAGGTTCAGGCACTCGGGTAGTCCTCAGAGGTGCAGACTCGGTTGGGCCTGCGTTTTGTGTTCTTCCCAGGTCGAGCAGCTCAGGTGATGAGGTGTTTGGCGGGCGCCAATGCTGCGACTTATCGCCTCCCCGCCACTCGGTTATCTGGGTGTAAAACCGGCGCACCTTCTCAGGCAGCTGTTGACCGTCCAGACCCCCAAGAAGTTTTAGTTAGCAAAGAAGCCTGCTTACAGTTTTATAGATAGTGTCTCTCTGGGGCTGCGATTGCCCCCTTCCGGCTCTGGCTGCCTGTCACCGGAGGGGGAAGGTCTGCAGCTGGCTATCTCTGTTCAGTCCTTTGTTCTGTGCGCGGGCCTGGCGGTGTCTTAGGTTAGGGCTGGCTTTTCGCGTGGTAGATATCCCACAGTCTGGTTTGCTAGCCCAAATTATTTCGCTCAGATAGCGCTCAGGACATTCGGCCCGATTCTTACTCTAAGGGACACAGCCCGTGCCGCACTTCCCTGCCCAGCCCCCGCTTGCTAATGCCGTGTGCAGGCGTCTGCGCTGCTTCTCCGCTGGGGGAGTTACCGTAGGGCTCACAATCCGCGATTTTTAATTGTTTATTTTTTTTTTTTTCCCCTCCCTTTTATGTTGCCCTCTGTGCTTCCAAAGCTCGGCACAGATTCGGCAGTGAGAGGGTTTCCTGGTGTTTGGAAACTTCTCTCTTTTTAAGACTCCCTTCCCGGGACGGAACTCCGTCCCTCCCTCTTTTGTCTCTTTTTTTGTCTTTTATATTTTTTCCTACCTCCTTTCGAAGAGTTGGGCTGCTTTTCTGGGTGCCTGATGTCCTCTGCCGGCATTCAGAAGTTGTTTTGTGGAATTTACTCGACGTTTAAATGCTCTTTTGATGAATTTGTGGGGGAGAAAGTGTTCTCCCCGTCCTACTCCTCCGCCATCTTGGCTCCTCCCCCCGGTTTTAAGCTTTTTTTTCTTTTTTTTTAGATAAAACTATTCCACAGTATCACTAAGAATGTGTTATGAAAACTATTCAAAGCAAATATAAAGCAGTGTTATTAAGACTCAGAGATATTAGGTTACTTTTATAATTAAAGAACATTATTTACAAACATTATTTGCTTTATCATAGCCTGGCTAACCTAGAAATTTATTCTGTAACATTCTCTAGGCAAACTCACCTCTCACAATGATGTTGGTGGACTTTTTTGCAGGGTTTCCCACGTTATTATTGGCAATGCAGCTGTAAGTGCCAGCATCTTCTGAGGTGATGGCAGGTATGGTCAAAGTTCCTCCATTCAAAACAGTCTTTTCAGGCAGAGTCCCAAAGGACCTGACCCATGTGAGAGATGGTACAGGCTCTCCTCCTGTCGTGACACATACTAATGTTATGGCCTCTCCAGGATTTACAACAATAGGGTCATCCACCAAGAGTTTAATTGACGGAGACGCTAAAAGACAAACAAAAGAACATGCACCTATTTAGATCTACTAGAGCTAGACTTCAACAGTATGCTTCATATTTACACAAACAATTAAAATGAAATACTGTTCTCTTGTGCCAAAGTCTTATTGTATTGATCAAATTTAAACCTTATAGAATGGTTATTTATTTTAATTATGTGGCATAAACCTGTGGAATTTTACTAAGAATCTTACACATGGAGAGGGGAATTAAATTTTATGTATTCTTGAATTATTGTTTCACAATTAGAAAGATGAGAAGAATTAAAGTTTTAAAACAAAAATCCCTTTCTCTTTTAATGTTGACAATCACCATTTGTTTTTGTCCTTCCAGGTTTAAATATTGAAGCTGTTTAGTTCTTGTATTTTCATGGTCAAGATCATCCTCAGGTCAAATGATACATATTTTGCAAACTGAACACAATCAAGTAAGGAAAAAGATTGCCAGAGGTTTTTACCAGGCAGTGGGCCTAGTTTTTCATCTTGAAAGGAATAACAAAATCATGTAATTTAAAGCATCTCCAATATTTCAGCTCTAACCTCTGTTCAGAAAGTTTAGGCAGTGTGAGTTCTCATAACCACTCTTTTAAAACTTAGAAGCAAATAAACTGCTTTTCAAAAATAGTCACCAAACTATGATGGCCACCACTCCAACATTTGAGTTTTACCGATCTCCAAAGTAAGTTGTTCGAAAATTTTCATGTACAAAAAATGTAGATAAATATCCATTCAATAAAAAATGCTTTACTGCAGACTTTTCATCAAAGAAAGTAGAAACTGCACAAAAATCTGTTCAGACACAGTACTTTCTTTTCTGCCTATATCACAGTGTCAGTCTATGTAGCACATTACTAAATAAGAACAGAAGAAATGCATTATGTTAATATTTGAGTTCATACATTCATAAATATTTGAGGCCAAATTTAAAACTGAAATCTATCCATATTTGGAATACAAAGTATTCAACTGTACTGTCTAACTGCTTTTAGATATTAATTTCAGCTCAGAGTTGGAGAGAGTTTTTCTCAGAATGAAAGGTAAACTCCCTATGGGGTTCAGTATTCTGCCTTGATGGAATATATAAATATTCAAATGAATATATATATTCCACTGTATATATAGCTTGCCTTTGGGGACATAGGTGTGCCTTGAGGGCATTATACTAAGTGAGATAATTCAGAGACAGATCCCATATGATCTCACTCATATGTGGAGTATAAAAAAAATAACCAAAAAGCAAAAGAAATGCACAAGCCACCCCCCCCAAAAAAAAGTAGATATAGAGAACAGAGTGCTGATTACCAAAGGGAAAGGAGTAGGGGAAGGGTGAAATAAGTAAATGATATCAACTGTATGGTGATAGATGGAAACAAAATTTTGGGTGGTGAGCTTGCTGTAGGGTATACAGACGTAGAAATATAGTATTGTACATATGAAACTCATAGACTATTATAGGTCAGTGCTGTCTCAATAAAAAACAAATTTAAAAAGATGCCAAGGGAGAATAAGAAAACAATTCCATGTTACAATTATGGTTCTGTGTAATGGGGATAGAAAGCCTGGGTGACATTTTTAAACACTGTTGGCCTTTCTAACATCATTGTAAGTAATATACAAGTTTTCAAAGTATTTTAATTACCCTTCTGAGGGGCTGACTACTAAAATCTATGATTAAAAACATGTTGGGAAAGTCATAAAATTAAAATGAGACAAAAGGCACTGCAGAGTTTGGTAGAAAAGAAAGTATTTCAAAATGCTATTTAATATTGCTAAACTGATAAAAAGATACTACTAATGAAAATTTTTAAAAATAGATAGTATACTTATTTATTGACACAGCATTATGAAACAGTAGTAGAAATTCTTACAGCCCAGTTTGAGGTAAACAGTATAATTTTACAAAGGTATTTAGTTAAAACACAAGTCTAGAGAGTCCAATAGTTATATTAATAAGACTCATTTGTTTTACACCATGTTTTAGTAAATTAAAAATCCCAAGGCCTAAGGACCATTAATAGTATATGTTTAGATTATGGAAACACACAATGGTGATATTAAGTCAAGAAATATTTGCCCCTGAAATTGACTTGTATAAGGATGAGTTGTTTTAAATATACTTGTATATTTTGAGGACACATAATAAAAAATTTATTAATTTTGCTTTACATTTTTAATTTGGAAGTTGAAACTATTGTTTTTTCAAGATTCAGCATTTTTTTAGCGCCTCAGGCAAAAGTGAATTGCAAGTGAATGGTATTATTTTAAACAGTGTTTTTAAACTCTTCGACCACATTGATTCCATGCGCTGTTTCTTATTTTGTACTTACATAGGTAATTAGGAAACTAAGAAAAATTGATCTCATCGCATTAAATCATGTACATGGCTGAGTGTTCTTTAAATGTCTATTGCATGCTTTGCTTGAACTACTCCATCATTACATAAGAACAAATGTACAAAGCCATTGAGATCATCAGCTTCCTTATAACCGTGAGACAAGAGCATTGGTCAAAACCATGTTGCAGGATCTAAACATCCAGTCATTCTTCACAGCAACATGTGAGAGACGGATTACTATTTGAAGTTCATTTTTAAGTTAATAAAGAAATGAAACACAGAAGTTAAAAAGGGACAAGAGAAAAACAGAGTGGACAGTATGTTAGTTTTTATTTGGAATGTTCATCAAACCAATGTAAAAATTAGAAAAAGGTGAACTACATAAAGTAAACAAAGGCAGTTAAAGTTAAGTGAAGAAGCATTGAATGGACGATGGATGAAACTAGGGGGAGGGAAGGGAGGGAACATATGTTTACATATAGCTGATTCACCTCATTGTACAGCAGAAACTAACACAACATTGCAAAGCAACTGTACCCCAATTAAAAAATAAAATAAACATCACATATGATTTTAAACATGTTTATAGTTATCACCAAATGGCTCAAATTACATAAAAATTATTCCAACGAAGTCCGTTTTTAACATGACACACAATATCAGCCATAAATACTCTATGTACACAGTGCTCATAAATAAGTGCCCATCTGACTTTCAGAATGAGAATCTTGCCAGCACTCAATGATGGAAGGCATGGGTCATCATAGCAATTGTCTCAGAGACTTGACTCTTTCCTTAAGATTATTATGTCAACATTCTAGCATGTTTGATATGCTCTGTGGTGCAAACACAGTAGATAGATAGATCTATAAATTATTGGTCCTGGGAGGGATGCGATGAAGTATAATGACAGGCAAACAAAGAGAAAGAAAGGAAAAAGAAAGGAAGGGAAAAGAAAGAGAGGAGAGACCAAACAGTCTGTGGTTTTTGTTTTCCAAAATCCTAAACCCTTTAATAACTATAACATGGAAAGTATATTTTAGGAAATCTCTCTGAGGAAGAGAACTCTTCCCAAGTTCTCTTCAGCTCCTCCCCTCCTGGCAAACAAAAAGAAAAGTTTTTTTTGGGTTGAGCAACAGTTACTTCAGTGGATCTGCGACAGAAAGAGGACGGGCTTCTTGGCTCCCACACCAAATCCCAAACATTTGGATATTCAAGAGTAAAGAGGATCGCTGTGTCCCTTCTTGGTTGAGGTCACTAAGTGTGACTGGCTAGACAGACATAGTGAGTCCATGGGGCAGGCTCCATGCCTCAGGGGAACAGCCCCAGCCCTAGATGATGGAATGGAAGAAGCGGAGAGATAGGTCAGAACTGAATGTGACAAGACAATTGGAATGAAGGAGATGTTAGGTGATCCATGCCCTTCAGAGATCCAAGTCTCATGTCCCACACCATGGTGAAATAAAAGCAACCCCTAGAATTTAAACAAAATCTGGTGGAAATGGGAAATCCATGTTACCAATTTCTGAAATTATGGCAAAATAGATAGTTGAAATAAAAATGAAGTTAAATTATAGAATAATAAAGATATATTTCTTTCAAACCTGAGTTTGTAGGCAGGGATTCATACCCATTAATTTTAGTGAGTCAGTTCCTCATGAGGTCCTCTGGATGGGCAATACAAAGGTTTAGCTTGGGGTTAATTAAGAATACATTCTGTAGGAAGAAAATACTATTTTAGCCAAGGTCAGTGACTTTTTTTGGTGCTTTGTTTGGCTATTACCTAACATAATAGCTTGCTGAAAATAAACATTTCTTAAAAAAATGAAAACAATGCAATAATAATCATCTTATATTTTTAGAGATTTAGCCCTCCATGGATCTGGGCAATTTTTAAAAAGGAACTTAGATTTCTATCCCTGACTCTGAATAAATGGATGTGAAGTAGTTAACTACAGTAAAAGCTGCCATTTATATTGAGTTAGAAATACCCTAAGACACATAATTCCTTGATTGAAAGGAAATTGACTATTGAGTCACAGAGAAAAATCAAAAGGAAGGAAGAACATAAAAACCAAACCAAAAAAAGAAAAACAACCACCATCACCAAAACTCACAAGAAAGAATTATAATAAAAAATCCATAGCTAGGATGGTATTTGTCTTGGCTTGAATCATCCCAAAATCCGGTCCTGATAT
Organism: Bubalus kerabau; assembly: GCF_029407905.1. NCBI lineage: Eukaryota > Metazoa > Chordata > Mammalia > Artiodactyla > Bovidae > Bubalus > Bubalus kerabau. The sequence goes on from NC_073633.1 coordinate 45,116,140, forward strand.
AAGTAGATCATTAGGGTGAAGATCCCAGGAAGCATATTGAAGGAGTAGAGAAGAGATAAAGAAAGGGAAAACATTCAGTAATGGAACAGGAATGAGTGGTGGTCACTGTGGGAAACCTGACTCCCTGCTGTTGGGAACCCTCTGGGAAACTAGAAAGAACACATCCTCGAACTTTTCCTCTGAAAAATGAGGAGGCTGACCGGGGTGTTTATCTACCAACCCCTGTCCCTCATTAGTTAAGGACTCTTCTATGGGTTTTAATGTCCCAACATTCTCCATTGTCTGAACACATTGATTAGTCTAGAGAGTTTTCAGACAGAAGGACATGGAAAAGAAACTGTCAAAAGAAACAATAACCTCCAGAGCAAGGCAGTCACAGAGCCTCCTAGGGCACCCTTTCTGTGTAAGTTCAATGACCAATAGTTGGCCACATGGAGATAATGTGAAAAGTATACAGAAAAAAAGGAAGAAATTAGTGGTGAGTTGGGGCACATTTACTCATCAGGATATAAGCACAAAATAAAATGAGTAACAGCACAGCATGAATAAAAGGAAGAGGAAGTGAAAATATATACAATTAACTTTCTGTTTCTTTTCCAAGGATCTACATTTTTCAAAGTGAAAGAATACTCACATGCTAGACAAACCAAGTCTAGCTTCTATATGGAGAGACATGCTATACATACAGATTTGAGGAATAAGATTTCTCTTGCAAAAAGAAGTCATTTAACTGAGATACAAGAATCACTATATTTTTGTGCATTTCATTGAAATTCATTTTAAACAGACATTTCAATGAACATTTCATATAATAAAAAATGAGAGAATATATTAGAAGTTGATTTGAAAATTCAAAATAATCCACCTATGTAGTTGAAGTTATTATTCTAATATTATCATTATTGACAAGTTGATTGATTCTCATGAAGTCCAGGAATAATATATTACTAGGAAATTCTATAAAACAATGCTCCAGGATATGACAATATTTGAATAGCAATCATAAATAGTCTCTAGAGCATGAGAGAGCCTCTGCTACAGATATAGAAGCTAACAAGCATTTTTCACTTTTTTTTTTAAATGTCCATAGCACAGACAGTCCTGCAAATGATTGAGAAAGCAGAATACATATGTTGCTTCATGGAACATAAAATTTTCCTAAAAGAGACATTCTGCATAATAGCATCAGTTCCAAAAAGAGTTTCACTAGATAGGTTTTGTTTGATTAACAAAATATTATTTATTGCTTATTTTTATTGTTACTAGGAATAAATGCTTTTAGATATTGTTTGTTCTGCCCAGTATAACACTTTTCAACATAGTCATTTAATACGTGTTTATTGAGCACCTACTGTGTATCAAGGCCTGTGACAGGCACCTGGAATATAACAGTGAACAAAACAGCCAGAGCTCCTGCACTCAGTTTTACATCCTAAGGCAATGGCACCCCACTCCAGTACTCTTGCCTGGAAAATTCCATGGATGGAGGAGCCTGGTAGGCTGCAGTCCATGGGGTCGCTAAGAGTCGGACACGACTGAGCGACTTCACTTTCACTTTTCACTTTCACGCATTGGAGAAGGAAATGGCAGCCCACTCCAGAGTTCTTGCCTGGAGAATCCCAGGGACAGGGAAGCCTGGTGGACCGCTGTCTATGGGGTCGCACAGAGTCGGAGATGACTGAAGCGACTTAGCAGCAGCAGCCGCAGCAGGACAAAAACCTGCTATCTCTCATTGTCTTGGGTGACTTCACATATTTAAATCATCTCCTGTTCTCTGATTTTGGGTGCATTTGTTATTCTTGACCAGAATATTTATGCCATCACAGAACAATGAGTAAAGAAATTTGCCAATAGGTATTCTTCAATGAAATCAGACTTTATAAATTAACACGGGTTTTATATATATCTGAATCCAGTCATTAAACAAGATAACAGAAAAAAATAGAACTACAACTTGGTTTCCAAGGTGAGCAAAAATACAAAAGATTAAGTCAAAGCTTATTTTAGTCAATAAGTTATGTTAATAGCTGGGGTACTAATACTTAATGGCCTGAAAATTCTTTATAATATTTTTAAAACATGATGGGAAAAACATCATCACCACACATATCTCCGTCCTTTGGTCAACAATCCCTTACTGTTCCTTCCAACAGGTGAAATTGGCAAAACATGGTCTCATTCAATTTTATCAGAAGTGGGTGTCATCTGCAGTTGCAGCAGAATCCTTGAGGGTCATCACTCATGGAAAGAAAATCCAAGCTAAAAAGCACTTCCAACCAAGGGATCTGTTTTCCAAGGAATTTCCAGTTCTAGAAGATACCGGCTTTTTAGGGATAGGGCCAATTTGCAAAGATGCCCTCCTCACAAAATCAGCATAATGTGAACTTGCTATTCCTGTTGCCTGGGAGTTTCTTCAACTGCTTATTCACCAGGTAAATGACTTTATTATGATCAAATGTCAATAAAATTTCTTTACCAAATTCCTAGTTTTTGTCCAAAGCAATTGAATTCCTTCCTGCTTTGATTTATGTAAACATAGCAGCTCATAATAGCTCTCCTCACAACATACCCTTGTTTAGTTGCTCAGTTGTGTCCAACTCAGCCACCTCATGGTCTGTAGCTTGCCAGGTTTCCCTGTCCTTCACCATCTCCCAGAGCTTGCTCAAACTCATGTCCACTGAGTCAGTGATACCATCAAACCATCTGGGCTTCTGTTGTCCCCTTCTCCTCCTGCCTTCAATCTTTCCTAGTATCAGGGTCTTTTCCAATGAGTCAGTTCTTTGCAGCAGGTGGCCGAAGTATTGGAGCTTCAACTTCAGCATTCATCCTTCCAACGAATATTCAGGATTGATTTTCTTTAGAATTAACTGTTTTGATCTCCTTGCATTCCAAGGGACTCTCAAGAGTCTTCTCCAACACCCACAAATCAAAAGCATCAGTTCTTCAGTGTTCAGCCTTCTTTATGGTCCAACTCTCACATGCATACATGACTACAGGAAAAACCATAGCTTTGATTCTGTAGAAATTTGCCAGCAAAGCAATGTCTCTGCTTTTTATATGCTGTCTAGGTTGGTTTTAGCTTTTCTTCCAAGGAGCAAGTGTCTTTTAATTTCATGGCTGCAGTCACCATCTGCAGTGATTTTGGAGCCCAAGAAAATAAAGTCTCTCACTGTTTCCATTGTTTCCCCATCTATTTGCCATGAAGTTATGGACCAGATGCCAAGGTCTTTGCTTTTTGAATGCTGAGTTTTATTTATTTATTTTTCTTATTATAAATTTATTTATTTTAATTGGAGGCTAATTACTTTACGATATTGTATTGGTTTTGCCATACATCAACATGAATCTGCCACAGGTATACAAGTGTTCCCCACCCTGAACCCCCCTCATACCTTTCTCCACATACCATCCCTCTGGGTCATCCCAGTGCACCAGCCCCGAGCATCCTGTATCATGCATCGAACCTGGACTGGCAATTTGTTTCATATATGATATTATACATGTTTCAATGCCATTCTCCCAAATCATCCCACCCTCTCCCTCTCCCACAGAGTCCAAAAGACTATTCTATACATCTGTGTCTCTTTTGCTGTCTCGCATATAGGGTTATCATTACCATCTTTCTAAATTCCATATATATGCATTAGTATATTTTATTGGTGTTTTTCTTTCTGCCTTACTTCACTCTGTTTAATAGGCTCCAGTTTCATCCACCTCATTAGAACTGATTCAAATGTATTCTTTTTAATGGCTAATACTCCATTGTGTATATGTACCACAGCTTTCTTACCCATTCATCTGCTGATAGACATCTAGGTTGCTTCCATGTCCTGGCTATTATAAACAGTGCTGCAATGAACATTGGGGTACACATGTCTCTTTCAGTTCTGGTTTCCTCGGTGTGGATGCCCAGCAGTGGGATTGCTGGGTCATATGGCAGCTCTATTTCCAGTTTTTTTAAGGAATCTCCACACTGTTCTCCATAGTGGCTGTACTAGTTTGCATTCCCAACAACAGTGTAAGAGGGTTCCCTTTTCTCCACACCCTCTCCAGCATTTATTGCTTGAAGACTTTTGGATAGCAGCCATTCTGACTGGCGTGAAATGGTACCTCATTGTGGTTTTGATTTGCATTTCTCTGATAATGAGTGATGTTGAGCATCTTTTCATGTGTTTGTTAGCCATCTGTATGTCTTCTTTGGAGAAATGTCTATTTAGCTCTTTGGCCCATTTTTTTGATTGGGTCGTTTATTTTTCTGGAATTGAGCTTCAGGAGTTGCTTGTATATTTTTGAGATTAATTATTTGTCAGCTGCTTAATTTGCTCTTATTTTCTCCCATTCTGAAGGCTGTCTTTTCACCTTGCTTATAGTTTCCTTTGTGGTACAGAAGCTTTTAAGGTTAATTAGGTCCCATTTGTTTATTTTTGCTTTTATTTCCAGTATTCTGGGAGGTGGGTCATAGAGGATCCTGCTGTGATGTATGTCAGAGAGTGTTTTGCCTATGTTCTCCTCTGGGAGTTGTATAGTTCTGGTCTTACGTTTAGATCTTTAATCCATTTTGAGTTTATTTTTGTGTATGGTGTTAGAAAGTGTTCTAGTTTCATTCTGTTACATGTGGTTGACGTGTTTTCCCATCACCACTTGTTAAAGAGATTGTCTTTAATCCATTGTATATTCTTGCCTCCTTTGTCAAAGATAAGGTGTCCATAGGTGCATGGATTTGTCTCTGGGCTTTTTATTTTGTTCCATTGATCTATATTTCTGTCTTTGTGCCAGTACCATAGTGTCTTGATGACTGTAGCTTTCTAGTAGAGCCTGAAGTCAGGCAGGTTGATTCCTCCAGTTCCATTCTTCTTTCTCAAGATTGCTTTGGCTATTCAAGGTTTTTTTGTATTTCCATACAAATTGTGAAATTATTTGTTCTAGCTCTGTGAAAAATACCATTGGTAGCTTGATAGGGATTGCACTGAATCTATAGCTTGCTTTGGGTAGTATACTCATTTTCATTATATTGATTCTTCCAATCCATGAACATGGTATATTTCTCCATCTATTAGTGTCCTCTTTGATTTGAATGTTGAGTTTTAAGCCAACTTTTTCACTCTCCTCTTTCACTTTCATCAAGAGGCTCTTTAGCTCCTCTTTGCTTTCTGCTATATGATGGTGTCATCTGCATATCTGAGGTTATTGATGTTTCTCTCAGCAATCTTGATTTCCGCTTGTGCTTCATCCAGCCCAGCATTTCACATGATGTACTCTGCATGTAAGTTAAATAAGCACAGTGACAATAGACAGCCCTGACAAACTCCTTTCACAATTTGAACAAGTCCATTGTTCTATGTCCATTTTGAAATGTTGCTTCTTGACCTGCATACGGGTTTCACAGGAGGCAGGTAAGGCAGTGTGGTATTCCCATCTCTTTAATAATTTTCCACAGTTTGGTGTGATTCACACAGTCAAAGGCTTTAGCATACCCAATGAAGCAGAGGTAGATATTTTTCTGGAATTCTCATGCTTTTTTTATAATCCCACAGATGTTGGTAATTTGATCTCTGTCTTCTCTGCTTTTCTAAATCCAGCTTGAACATCTGGAAGGTCTCAGTTCACGCACTGCTGAAGCCTAGCTTGGAGAATTTTGTACATTACTTTGCTAGCATGTGAAATGAGCACAACTGTGCGGTAGTTTGAACATTCTAGTCACATACCCAAGCCATCATTAGAATATTTACCTTCCCCTTTCATTCTGAAATATTTAAGAATTGAATTATCTGTAAAAAGGTGATGGTTTTCATATTTGTAACAAGAACACTCATAAAATTGTTCACAAAGAACTGTGAGCTCAATAAAGTTTTATTGAAAAAAATGCTGAATTTAAAGATTACAGAACAGAAACTCCACATAAGATCTATTTGTCATAAACTTAACCCCCCAAAAAAAATCAGCATGAAAAACTCAGAATTTCATGAACCTTTCATTAAAAAGTACTAGTTATGAAGACCTTTCAGGTTTTTCATTGTTTAACCCATCTAAACTTAACCATGCTTTATGTCACTAACAAGATGATAGCAAAGAATTTCTCTATCAAAATTTAGAGCACCACTCACAAAAATAATTACAGCATATTATTTATACTTCTTTGTACTTAATTTTTTGCTCAGTTTCAGCAAACATATTACTATTATAAACCATCTGATTAAATCAATTATGTCCCTGATACCAAAACTAGAGGCATAAGCCATTTGTCATAAGAGGACAGCATGTGGGTAATTCAATATAGAATTTTAAAAACTCAGTTAAGATTTAAGGTTCTTCCTTAAGAATGATATAGCAGCGGAACAGATAAAAACATCACCTCTAAAACCATCTGGTGTTGGTCTCCTAGCTATACTTCTTGAGGCCTCATTAGAGTAGCAAAGAAAACAAGACAATAAAATTCTGCTTTGGCCATCACAGCTGCTGAAATGGAGGCAGCTGGCATTTCTACAACCAGTATTATAATATAGAGGGATTGTGCAAAAAGGCATTCTCTTATTAGTCAGTCTCTTACTCCATCTTATTGGTCTTATAAACGTTAGATTTTTTTTTTAATATTTTTAAATTAATTCTTGTACCTTTTTCTTTTTTAGGCTGCACTTGCACTGCATAGGTTTCCCTGATGGCTCAGATGGTGAAGCATCTGACTGCAATGTGAGAGACCCAGGTTCGATCCCTGGGTCGGGATCCCCTGGAGAAGGAAATGGAAAACCACTCTAGTACTCTTGCTGGGAAAATCCTGTGGACAGAAGACCTGGTAGGTTATACTCCATGGGGTAGCAAAGAGTCGGACATGACTAAGTGACTTCACTTGTAGTCCATGGCATGTGGGATCTTAGTTCCCATTCCAGGCATTGAACCCATGCCACCTGAATTGGAAGTACAGAGTCTTAACCACTGGACCACAATGGAAGTTTCATTTTATAGTAATTTGGCTAATGTGACTCATAGCTAATCTTAAAGAATAATGTTGAACAGATCTAACTCCGCTGGGACTCTTTTTGCCTCTCCAGGGGAATTTATTAGTTTCCAAAGTACTGCCCAGGCCAAATTTCTACCTTGATTAGGAAAAAACCTTGGCATATAGTCTCCTAATCTTATGACATATCTGTACTCAGGTTACTCATATATCTAAATTGGTTCCAAGAGACAGCAAAGATTAGAAATCACATCATGAGCTTAATTAGCCAGGTCATTGATAGCAACTAAATAAATTGATGGCAAACAAAGGAATAACCTATGTTTTATTTAAATAAAAACTGTTAATTCAACATATATCTATTAAGAGCCAACTCTGTGTCAGACTGTTCTAGGCACTGGAAGTAACAGGACAAAACAGACAAAAATCCTGCCCTGAGCTGTTTGCAATTAGATGGAGACAATCACAGACCTTAATGCGTTCCAGGCACTCTTCAATCAGTTTTACACATATTTCTTATGTAATTTTATGAGACGACTAGTATTATTACCTATTTTACTTAGTACCAATCTGAGAAACAGTGTAGATAAGTTTGCCACGGCAACATACATAGTGAATGGCTCCGGAGCTGAGATTCTAATCTAGGCAGTCTCACTTCAGATGGATAAACACAGTAAATAAACTCCAGAGTGAAATAAAGTTAATAATTTTCAAGCTCTAATTAAATTCCTGGTGATATTTATGCCAGAGGAAGAATTAATTCTGCAGGTCTAATAGAAGGGATAACATTAATATCATCCATTATAATAAAGCCTAAGGAAGGAAAAAATAGACATAGTTTGCTAGTCAGGCTTATAGAAATCTCTATCATTTATAATAGCAGACAAAAAGGTCTTGTGAACCCCCTAAGGCATGATTTAAAAGCCTAAATTCTGAAGTGATGGTAAAAGAGGCTCTGAGGCCATTGCTCAGTGTTTTCACTTCTAACTTATACAAAACTATAATGGGCTGATTTATTTAAGTTCTCAGACTTCACAAGGTAAGGAGGAGAAATTTCAACAAGGAAAGGATTCCTTAGACAGGAAAATGGAGAACAACAGTGTAGCTTACAGCATGCCACTAAGGAAAGAGTAAGAAAAACAAGTGTATTATTACAAGGAATAGCAAGCAAATTCACAAAGATGAACTTATTAACCAAGTCTTCTTCTATTTCAACTGTCAATCTTAAAATATCAGATTAGGCAGGTACAGTTTTAAAAGGCAAGAAAAGAAGAAATATAGCCGTATCTTCAGGTATTAATCATGGAATAAAGAGAGAGAAAAAGGGAGAAAGAGAGAGAGCCTTTTGCTGGTGCTTCTAAAGTAAACTATCAAATACTACTTTGCAAAGGACAAAAGTGGTCATATTTTGCTAAATACAATACTGGACCAACGGTCAGATTAAATAAATCAAAGTATATCAATCATGCATACATTCATATTTAACACATTTAAGCATTAAAATGATTATTTATGTTAGCCTCTAGAAGTAGTTTCATAAAACAGAATATCATATCTTGATTGCTGAATTGGGTCACAACTCAAATGGCACTTGCATCATGGGTACCTCAGCCCTTACCAAGTATCTATTACAACTTTCTAGCTGGAATTTCTGCTGCAGCCTGAAAATGTTGGAGTGAGGAATCTAACTCTAGGAGATGAGAGGTGCTTCAATAAATCAAGGCCTGCCCTGGGAAATGTGAGCACTATGTACATTTTCATTTATAAAGGGCTAAATATGTTTTTTAGGAGATGTTCTCCTTTCAAGTACACAACAATTAACTATTATTTACTTTGTGCTTACATTGATATTCTTTCCCCACAGTTAATTAAATGAAAAAGAAAGGAAAAGAGAGGCTGAATCAGAGCATAGTTTGTTAAAAATGAATGTGCCAAAGAAGAGGGATTTGATTCCAAGTTTTGTGTGTGGTTAGGAGCCAGTTTCGGAGAAGGTGATGGCACCCTACTCCAGTACTCTTGCCTGGAAAATCCCATGGACGGAGGAGCCTGCTAGGCTACAGTCCATGGGGCCGCTAAGAGTCGGATACGACTGAGCGACTTCACTTTCACTTTTCACTTTCATGCATTGGAGAAGGAAATGGCAACCCACTCCAGTGTTCTTGCCTGGAGAATCCCAGGGACGGGGGAGCCTGGTGGGCTGCTGTCTATGGGGTCTCACAGAGTTGGACACGACTGACACGACAGCAGCAGCAGCAGCAGGACCCAATTTATTGGACTAAATTACAAAACTACAAAATTGTGGTTTGCACTTCAGAAAAATGACAATTTTAAACTCTAGACCTTGTAATCGGTGTCAGTACTGTATCATGTTGACACACTGTAAATACTAACTCCTGGTTAAGAATTTTATTAGAGACCTAATTGCAACATGAGTCAAAAATAGCTGTTTCTTATCTTGGGATTTCAGACATTCAGAGTACTTTTAAATATACTGTTGCCATATTCTGGGACAATGCAGCTATATTATAAGGGAGGCATTTCTTTTTTTGAGTAAGATAATACTGTAGTGTAACATATGTGAAGGAACTAAAAAAGCTGCACAAAATAAAATGTTGCTTAAGGAAAGACTAAAAGCCAATAGAACTTTTAAAATACGATTTTAATATAAAAGATAAAACATTTACTGAATCACCTCTGAATTCAAATCCTCTTGACACATGAGAAATGCATGTACAAAAAATGTCCTGCTGATATTTTATTTCTCAAAACTATTGAAAATATAATTTTCCCTCTCTAGTTCCGATGCTTTCAACATAGATTTTGCTAAACCCATATTTCCCATTCTGCATGATTAATATGCACTAATGAAATATCTTTGCAGAGGAAACAAATACTTACCATTTGTTTGCAATGTTGAACTATGCTTTGTTTTTCTTCATCTTAATATTGATATGTATTGAATTGCCTATTAAACTCTCCAGTGACTTGAGAATTAAATCCATATTACATATTCTTTGACTGTGGAACTGTATACATATAATAATGCTTTTCTAAACCTGTTCATATTTAACATTTGACTTAAACACACAAAACAATGCTTAGCACACAGATTGTTACATAGTCACTGAATTTTCAGCTTCTCTGAAATCTAGTTATCATTTTGCTGTGTCGTCCACACTGTCATAACTCTACCTGGATACCGTATCTGATTGCTGTTTCCTTATGGTTCCAAAATGGAAAAGACATAAACGTTACAATTTTCAACAGGTTGACCTAATTCTAAGCCTGAAAGACAAAATGCAGTGAGGCAGGACTTTAGTTAAGTATTCATGATCAACACCAAGAGAAATAGAAAGATACAATTAAGAATAGAAGGAGTTTTACTTCTTTTCACCCATTTCATACCTCTCAGACAGTTATCTTAGTGGATTCAATCCCAGGGAAATTTATAAGAACCTATATCACACTATTTGTTTTTCTAACAGCCTGTTCATTTACTTCCTGTTGTGTCTTTTCCCTTCAACTTTGAAAATATATATTTTAATTTGTACTCAATATGTGATAATCATTTTGAAAAAATTTCTTACTTACAGTTACTTATTAAGTCAAACTATATGAAATTGCCTATATTTTACCATTTTAGAACTATAAACTATTTTGGGTAAAACAAAGTAAACCTATCTTGCCAGATCCTACTAAAGACAAACCACTACCTAGTAGTATTTTACTTGACTAAAAATTCTGCCTCTTGCTTGGCTGTGCACAATGTTGCAATGCAAAATCAAAATGCAACTTAAGAGTAGCTTCATACAAAGTGTCATATCTATTAATGCCAAAAAATTGTACACCCAGTTTATTGATAATTTTCCTTTTTGTCAAAGCAGGGAAATAGGTACCATTAACTGAGGAAATCAGTCCTGGGTGTTCACTGGAAGGACTGATGTTGAAGCTGAAACTCCAATATTGTGGCCACCTGATGCAAAGAGCTGACTCTTTTGAAAAGACCCTGATGTTGGGAAAGATTGAAGGCAGGAGGAGAAGGGGATGACAGAGGATGAGATGGTTGGATGGCATCATTGACTCAATGGACATGAGTTTGGGTAAACTCCAAGAGTCGGTGATGGACCGGGAGGCCTGGCGTGATGACGTTCATGGGGTCACAAAGAGTCGGACATGACTGAGCGACTGAACTGAACTGAACAAGAGGACAAGGCTACTATCCATAAATCTCTAGTACACAGTGTGTCTATCAGAAATCAATAATGTTGACTTTACCGCACAATCACTCGACAGTATGTGATTGAAGGGTGCAGTCAAAAAAAAAAAAAAATGGTCACGTAGTACAATATACCAAGTAGGGAAGAGTGACTAAAAGGACCTAAAAGAAAGAAATACTGCTCAAAACATGAACTAAGGCATATTACTAAACAATTGGACATATCTATTTTCTATAGCAATAGAACAGTAGCAAGAAAATAAAGAAGAGTATGTTGTTTCAAAAAAAAAAAAAAAATGTGTCTCCTAGAACAGATGTTGCAAAAAAAAAAAAAGAAAATGGAGGGAAAAGCCAAAATCTTTGTGATGCTCTGGAAATAAGTGCCCCAAAAGCAAACCGAAAGTACAAACTGCATCTAGACTTACAGTCAAAATCTAGACTTAAAGTCAAATTTCTGATCAACTATCATTATGCTCCAATTCAGCTCTCTCATTTTAGTCCCTGTAACAATACCCGAGATACTCTACTCTCAGGATATGGACTACTGTGTGGATTTTGTTAATTTTCAAATTTAATTCAAAGCCTTTATGAACCAATGTGAATCTTTTAAATTCTGTCTAGATGTTGCTCAAATGATTGTATGAATTTAAGTTAGCAATGGCCGCAAGGCTAATCTTAGCCACACCACAGGATGTTAAATCATATGAGAAGTGTGGTTAAGGTCAGAACTCTTTGAAAAAACAAATATTTCAGCATGACGTTTTAACAATAATATGTGTATTTCATCATACCAGAATATCAGTGGGAAAAAAATCAGATATTTATGGCACATTCCTTCCCTCAACAAAAGTTGTTTGCATTTTTCCTGTTCTTTAAACTAGAAAATTTATTCTAGAAGTGTTCCCTGATGAGATAATAATCAATCTCTACTTCTTTTTAAAATTTACATTTACTTGGTACTGATTAGTATACTTGATTTTAAGAAAGGGTAGGAATATAAATTGTATTGATTTCTTCATTATGAGAGTAAGTACATTACCAAAAGGTTTTATAAAAATTTGGCAGAACTAATGTAAAAACTTACTCATTACTAATACACATATTAGTGATATGATATTTTGGGGCTTCCCAGGTGGCACTAGTGGTAAAGAATCCACCTGTCTATGTAGGAAACATAAGACACAGGTTTGATCCCTGGGTTGGGAAGATCCCCTGGAGAAAGGCATGGCAACCCTCTCCAGTATTCTTGCCTGGAGAATCCCATGGACAGAGGAGCCTGGTGGGCTACAGTCCACATGATTACAAAGAGTAGGATACAACTGAAGCAACTTAGCACAGCACAGCTAAATATGATAATTTACATTTAATGAGTATACAATATTTGATATTCACTTATTTCTGTAACCATTGAAAAAGTTGGAATTTGTGATTTAATATTTCTGCTGAAAAGTACAAAGTCGTCTACTGTAACACTGATACTTTCAATAAGTAAAAAAGGACAACCAAAGAGCTAAATGAGATTTTGGAACTCCTCATTGATTTCTTCACAATGGTAATTTTTTTTAATCTAACAACCATAATACCACAATACTTGCTGCTGCTAAGTCGCTTCAGTCGTGTCCGACTCTGTGCGACCCCATAGACGGCAGTCCACCAAGGCTCCCCCGTCCCTGGGATTCTCCAGGCAAGAACACTGGAGTGGGTTGCCATTTCCTTCTCCAAAGCATGAAAGTGAAAAGTGAAAGTGAAGTCGCTCAGTTGTGTCCGACTCTTAGCGACCCCCATAGACTGCAGCCCACCAGGCTCCTCCATCCATGGGATTTTCCAGGCAAGAGTACTGGAGTGGGGTGCCATTGCCTTCTCCACCACAATACTTAGAGCCCACCATTTTCCAGGCAATTTAAATACAATATCATTTAATCTTCAGTTTGTGTAATAAGGTAAAGTTCTATGGGGAAATGTGTATTTTTAAATGTCTTAGAGCTGGAGGCAGGACAGTGACCAAGAATATATCTTCTCTTGAATGAGATGAAAACCTCTCTGCCAGTGACTTTTTTAAACAAAATATTGAGGGCTCAAGATTTGCAAAAATGTTCTCAAGAAGGTTCATGAGTTCCACGGGTTATTTGTTTGCTATTTTTTCTCAAATAGTAATGTAAGCCTCATGTATGAAAGTACAACAGCACAATGAGGTATTAATCTTATCAAATTCTGCAAGCCTGAAACTTGCCTGCATCAATGTTGGAGCTTAAGAGTATCTGTGTACATATAGGCTGTATCTACTTCTTTGTAGCCATCTCATTTCAACTAATTTTCCATTGATGTTAGTGTTACCATGCAAATAAAAATGAAATCTGAGAGTAAATATTCTTTTTCTATCAATTGATTATCCACCCATAGCACGCTGTCAACATGGCTTAGCAAAAAGCAGGTTCAAAGAGTCAAAGGACTTGGTCACACAAGTGGGGAGAGTCAGGATCTACACCTTTGTTTTTCTCACAAACGCTTCTTTATGTAGAGCTGCTTAAAGCTGCATGTGAACCAGTGTTAACAACTGACATTGAGACTCATGTTCCATACGAGGGTAGGCTGCATGTGAATTAGATTATTAAGTGGCCAGTTATACTAGCTTGCTTGAGATTATAGGATGTGAGACCTTCATTGAGTCCAGGACAAACTTGGATGGTTGGAAACCCTCAAGACCACTGATATAATCTATTCTAGGATTTTGGGTAAAAAAAAAATATGGGATTAGCTACATGCACTTATGGAAATTATTGTATATCATCATGAGATCCAGTAATGTATTAGACTGGAGCCTATTATACAGAGTGAAGTAAGCCAGAAAGAAAAACACCAATACAGTATACTAATGCATATATATGGAACTCAGAAAGATGGTAACAATAACCCTGTGTATGAGACAGCAAAAGAGACACTGATGTATAGAACAGTTTTATGGACTCTGTGGGAGAGGGAGAGGGCGGGAAGATTTGGGAGAATGGCATTGAAACATGTAAAATATCATGTATGAAACGAGTTGCCAGTCCAGGTTTGATGCACGATACTGGATGCTTGGGGCTGGTGCACTGGGACGACCCAGAGGGATGGTATGGGGAGGGAGGAGGGAGGAGGGTTCAGGATGGGAAACACATGTATATCTGTGGCGGATTCATTTTGATATTTGGCAAAACTAATACAATTATGTAAAATTTAAAAATAAAATAAAATTAAAAAATAAATAAATAAATAAATCAACTTTGTCAGTGAATGATCATAAAAATATTCCAAACTACAAGTTGTACATGGCAAGTTCAAAACTTTATAAGAACCTTAAAGTGCATTTCCAGCAACTGAATTATTATCTATAATAACACATTTCTCAGAAGTTTCACTAGAACAATAGAACCTTATTAAGTACTAAGCCAAGGTCTGCAAATCTGCAACCTAAAATTAAAAATTAATTGTCCTAGCAATCAGAATCCAACAACACATTAAAAAGATCATACACCAGGACCAAGTGGGCTTTATCCCAGGGATGCAAGGATTCTTCAATATCCGCAAATCAATCAATGTAATACACCACATTAACAAATTGAAAAATAAAAACCATATGATTATCTCAATAGATGCAGAGAAAGCCTTTGACAAAATTCAACATCCATTTATGATCACAACTCTCCAGAAATCAGGAATAGAAGGAACATACCTCAACATAATAAAAGCTATATATGACAAACCCACAGCAAACATTATCCTCAATGATGAAAAATTGAAAGCATTTCCTCTAAAGTCAGGAACAAGACAAGGGTGCCCACTTTCACCATTACTATTCAACATAGTTTTGGAAGTTTTGGCCACAGCAATCAGAGCAGAAAAAGAAATAAAAGGAATCCAAATTGGAAAAGAAGAAGTAAAGCTCTCACTATTTGCAGATGACATGATCCTCTACATAGAAAACCCTAAAGACTCCACCAGAAAATTACTAGAACTAATCAATGAGTATAGTAAAGTTGCAGGATATAAAATCAACACCCAGAAATCCCTTGCATTCCTATACACTAATAATGAGAAAACAGAAAGAGAAATTAAGGAAACAATTCCATTCACCATTGCAACGGAAAGAATAAAATACTTAGGAATATATCTACCTAAAGAAACTAAAGACCTATATATAGAAAACTATAAAACACTGGTGAAAGAAATCAAAGAGGACACTAACAGATGGAGAAATATACCATGTTCATGGATTGGAAGAATCAATATAGTGAAAATGAGTATATTACCCAAAGCAATCTATAGATTCAATGCAATCCCTATCAAGCTACCAACATTATTCTTCACAGAGCTAGAACAAATAATTTCACAATTTGTATGGAAATACAAAAAACCTCGAATAGCCAAAGCGATCTTGAGAAAGAAGAATGGAACTGGAGGAATCAACCTACCTGACTTCAGGCTCTACTACAAAGCCACAGTTATCAAGACAGTATGGTACTGGCACAAAGACAGAAATATAGATCAATGGAACAAAATAGAAATCCCAGAGATAAATCCACGCACCTATGGACACCTTATCTTTGACAAAGGAGGCAAGAATATACAATGGATTAAAGACAATCTCTTTAACAAGTGGTGCTGGGAAATCTGGTCAACCACTTGTAAAAGAATGAAACTAGAACACTTTCTAACACCATACACAAAAATAAACTCAAAATGGATTAAAGATCTAAACCTAAGACCAGAAACTATAAAACTCCTAGAGGAGAACGTAGGCAAAACACTCTCTGACATACATCACAGCAGGATCCTCTATGACCCACCTCCCAGAATATTGGAAATAAAAGCAAAAATAAACAAATGGGACCTAATTAACCTTAAAAGCTTCTGCACATCAAACGAAACTATTAGCAAGGTGAAAAGACAGCCTTCAGAATGGGAGAAGATAATAGCAAATGAAGCAACTGACAAACAACTCATCTCAAAAATATACAGGCATTTACTTTATTGTTTTGGGTTCGAATTTATACACCATTTTTGTGTTTCCTGTCTAGAGAATATCCTTTAGTATTTGTTGGAGAGCTGGTTTGGTGGTGCAGAATTCTCTCAGCTTTTGCTTGTCTGAAAAGCTAACAAACACATGAAAAGATGCTCAACATCACTTATTATCAGAGAAATGCAAATCAAAACCACTATGAGGTACCATTTCACACCAGTCAGAATGGCTGCGATCCAAAAGTCTACAAGTAATAAATGCTGGAGAGGGTGTGGAGAAAAGGGAACCCTCTTACACTGTTGGTGGGAATGCAAACTAGTACAGCCACTATGGAGAACAGTGTGGAGATTCCTTAAAAAACTGGAAATAGAACTGCCTTATGATCCAGCAATCCCACTGCTGGGCATACACACTGAGGAAACCAGAAGGGAAAGAGACACGTGTACCCCAATGTTCATCGCAGCACTGTTTATAATAGCCAGGACATGGAAGCAACCTAGATGTCCATCAGCAGATGAATGGATAAGAAAGTGGTGGTACATATACACAATGGAGTATTACTCAGCCATTAAAAAGAATACATTTGAATCAGTTCTAATGAGGTGGATGAAACTGGAGCCTATTATACAGAGTGAAGTAAGCCAGAAAGAAAAACACCAATACAGTATACTAACGCATATATATGGAATTTAGAAAGATGGTAACAATAACCCTGTGTATGAGACAGCAAAAGAGACACTGATGTATAGAACAGTCTTATGGACTCTGTGGGAGAGGGAGAGGGTGGGAAGATTTGGGAGAATGGCATTGAAACATGTAAAATATCATGTATGAAATGAGTTGCCAGTCCAGGTTCGATGCACGATACTGGATGCTTGGGGCTGGTGCACTGGGACGACCCAGAGGGATGGAATGGGGAGGGAGGAGGGAGGAGGGTTCAGGATGGGGAACACATGTATACCTGTGGCGGATTAATTTTGATATTTGGCAAATCTAATACAGTTATGTAAAGTTTAAAAATAAAATAAAATTAAAAAAAAATATATACAAGCAACTCCTACAGCTCAACTCCAGAAAAATAAATGACCCAATCAAAAAATGGGCCAAAGAACTAAATAGACATTTCTCCAAAGAAGACATACAGATGGCTAACAAGCACATGAAAAGATGCTCAACATCACTCATTATCAGAGAAATGCAAATCAAAACCACAATGAGGTACCATTTCACACCAGTCAGAATGGCTGTGATCCAAAAGTCTACAAGTAATAAATGCTGGAGAGGGTGTGGAGAATTCCCACTGTTTGTGGGAATGCAAACTAGTACAGCCACTATGGAGATTCCTTAAAAAACTGGAAATAGAACTGCCTTATGATCCAGCAATCCCATTGCTGGGCATACACACTGAGGAAACCAGAAGGGAAAGAGACACGTGTACCCCAATGTTCATCGCAGCACTGTTTATAATAGCCAGGACATGGAAGCAACCTAGATGTCCATCAGCAGATGAATGGATAAGAAAGCAGTGGTACATATACACAATGGAGTATTACTCAGCCATTAAAAAGAATACATTTGAATCAGTTCTAATGAGGTGGATGAAACTGGAGCCTATTATACAGAGTGAAGTAAGCCAGAAAGAAAAACACCGATACAGTATACTAACGCATATATATGGAATTTAGAAAGATGGTAACAATAACCCTGTGTATGAGACAGCAAAAGAGACACTGATGTATAGAACAGTCTTATGGACTCTGTGGGAGAGGGAGAGGGTGGGAAGATTTGGGAGAATGGCATTGAAACATGTAAAATATCATGTATGAAACGAGTTGCCAGTCCAGGTTTGATGCACGATACTGGATGCTTGGGGCTGGTGCACTGGGACGACCCAGAGGGATGGTATGGGGAGGGAGGAGAGAGGAGGGTTCAGGATGGGGAACACATGTATACCTGTGGTGGATTCATTTTGATATTTGGCAAAACTAATACAATTATGTAAAGTTTGAAAATAAAATAAAATTTAAAAAAACAAAAACAAAAACAAAAAATTAATTGTTCTAAAGTGTAAAAATTCTATTACTTTATTTTAGCATGATCTCATCCAACTTGCTGAAAGAAATATCACATGACTTGAACTCCTTTACTCTTGTAAATAACTTTTAAATTGTTTAATTATAATTATAGTTTAATAGCATTTGAAGAATAACTGTGTAAAGCTGGGAAATACCATCAATGAATTGTTCTAGATGTTTGCTAAAATACAGACTATTTGACATACTTCAAAGTATTTGGTTAAATTGTAAGGCAATATTTCTTCAGTGATATTTCTTCAATGGCTCAGATGGTAAAGAATCTGCCTGCAATGCAGGAGACCTGGGTTTGATTTCTGGGTAGGGAAGATCAACTGGAAAAGTGAATGGCTACCCACTCCAGTAGTCTGGAGAATTCCATGGACATAGGAGCCTGGTAGGCTATAGACCATGGGATTGCAAAGAATCAGACATGACTGAGTAACCAACACTTTCACTTTTAAAAATAGGATTTCAATAATTTATACCCTTTTTATGATAGTGTTGCCTTTCATTTGATTAACAGTTGTTTTTTTTTTTCTTTTTTAATCTTTGCTTAGCTATCTACTATATCTGAGTTATGATGTCTTCTGGACAAGTTAATAGTTTATGAGGAATATTGTATATAAGGGTTCACAGTCTAAGTTCACTTTGGATGTAGTGAACTTGAAAAATTCATTGCTAGGATAATAAAATGCACAGGTGTAGAGAGATCCCAGAAATATGCATACTTTCTGTTACTATGATAATAGAATTTTGGAAAATTTGGGTCACATTGTTATTCAGAAAATAGTCTCAGACAGACCAAAGTTGAAGCCCCATAATGACCATTGCTTCTGTCCCCAGATTCACTGCATACTCAAGATCTGTATGCTCATATTATGAAGCTACATTAATGAGGATAGGGCATATATAGGTTCAATTACCATAGGAAATGATGGAGCACGCAGACGAAAAATCTGTTACATATCAACAAAAGTGCAAGTTTATTTAATTCCTTATCACTTTCACACAATAGTATTTTATATTTCTGATAAACATTTTGTCAATTATAGTTTGATGGACATATGACAGAAGAAGTATTCATTCTTATAGATTTTTCTGGAAAATAGTAGTACTTAATTTATCCACTGATAAAAGTAATTTTTATTTGAAGACTAGTAATCAATGACTGAAGCTATATACCATATCCTAGCAAAAATCTAAGATTCTTGTCCTCATCTCACCATGATTACTGATGATACCAATTTTATTCTTTATCTCCATTATCAAGGTTAAAAGCCCAATGATGACTACTATTTATTGGATTTGTTATGTGCTGGAATCTCTAAAAGTTTTTCATTTAAGGGCATTTACAGTCTATAAAAAAAATAATATGGATCTCTGTGTCATCTCTATTTTAAAGAGGGGAAAAACAAGTTTAGAGAAGCTAAATAAAATCTCTAATTTGAGAAAAACAAATATGAACCTTAGGCTTTTGAACTTCAAAATTCATGCAAGAGAGTTGTAGGAAACATCTCATTCTCTAATTATATGGCCTATCATTAATATTGTACTAGTATTGCTTGTATTCTTTTGGTGTCTTTAGTAGTAAATACTGTTGTTTAGAAAACCTGCATTATGTATAATTTTAAAAAATCTGCTAAAGCATTCATATTCCCAAGATTTTACTATAAAAAAATAAAACATTTTTTACACTTCTTCTCCTTTTTCTTCCTTCTGTTTCTTCTTTTTCTTTTAATAAGTGGTGCTAATAACCTGTTTGGCTAGATGCTGTGGAGCTCACCTAAAGGAAAGAAGTTCAAATATACACACGGCTAAGAAATATTTATGAGGTTAGTACTCATAAATATACTCCCAGTCATTTCCTTTCATCTTTTTACTAGTTATATATGAGAATGGGATATACTATTTTACAAGAGAAGGTGCTTATGTCCACACTATTCCTATTACAGATAACTCCATAAAATTCCAATAACTGAAGTATTATTTATTTAATCATAACACTTAGATAATTTAAATTCCTCTAAACATAGAAGAGAACTACCATGAATAGATCACAGCATACACAACATTTTATATTAGGTCTCACAGAAATTGCTGAGCATTACAACTGTTCTACAGGTTATATAAAATAATAAGAACAGATAATGGTTATATAATGAAGGGAACAGATGTTTCCTAACCTCTTTCTTTTTCCATGGTAAAATTTACTGGGACAGATTAGAGAGGAAAAAAATAGAGAAAGAAGAAAGAGAGAAAGCAGAAGAGAAGGAGGATGTAGATGTTTCCCATATTTCTATAGTCAGTAATATTTCTGGGATGACTTGGTTCCTAGATGTAATACACATTTATGGAAAACATCCTAATTGGATAATTTTATAAATGCCAAATTTGAGCAGACTGAATCAGAAGACCTATATAATTTAGTAAAATTAGCCCCACCTGTTTTATTTCTTTATGGAATTCATCATAACCTCCCAAGTAGGTACAAAATATGTTTTTCATCCTAAAATAACATGCTTAATTCTTATTTGCATTTGAAATCATGTCATCAACATATAAGTGCTTGAAATATATTAAAATAAATTAAATCTGTTTTATTATAATTTATAGGTGTCCTCGTGTTAGAAATACACATAATCTGAGAAATTTCAGTTTATAGTTACCATAATTATGATATTTAAAAATATACTTTCATTTATTAATATTCTAAATTTTCAAATTTGAACAGGTTTATTTTAATAAACTATGAAAAATACAAGGACATTAAGAATTTACAAATCAAAATGTAATATTCGTTTTCTTCCAAAAGGGAGTTGAAAAACTATCAAAATGATTTTTAGACCTTGCTATGAGGTTATGACAACTGAAAATCAACAAACATGCTATCTTATGTTTTATAAAATTCTATGAATTGTTCATGATGAGGTCTAAGACAGCTAGATTCGTATGATAAATAATAATAATATTTATGTAACAGAAAATTTTTCATAGCATAGCAAGTAGTCAACAGAGAGCAACAAATGATTGGATACTCCCTGACTGATATATAATTTCAAGCTCTACTATGATGCTAATTCATAGTAAGAAAGTTAAGAAAACACATTATTGGTAAATCTATAGATGACACTGACTTTTAAAATGACACCTAGCAGTTGCTTTTTTAAGCAGGTCTAGAATATTGATTTTTATCAATGGGAGTTTCTATTCACAAATGTTAAGAGTTTCATGGAAAACAGTCTGACAATAAAGACATTTGTTTTCCAAAGCATTTATATATGTTAAAATGTATACATTGCCAGGTCATTCCCTAGAAATTCTAATTCAGTAGGTGTGGAATAGGCTTAGGAATCTATACTACACAACGCAATTGTTCTGCTGCAAAACCTTTTAGAAACCCTCATCCACAGTAGACATTATTTCCATCTTCACATGCTTTATCATTTGGGCATTGTGCAAGTCCAATCGATAGAGTGATTGAAATTTAAAAGTTTATTTGACTATAAAGATATTTAAATGAAATTTTGTCTATACAAAATATACATTTTTAGTAAATTATTTGATCTCTATACAAAAATTATTAATATTTCCAAAGTTATACTTTCTTAAGTATATTACAAAGGAGATTAACCAAACGTTACAATATTTATAATAGAATATCTTTTCCCTCAATAAGTTACACATTTTCCTTGACATTGTGTACACTAAGAAGTGTGAGAACTTTTTATTTAGAGATTCACAAGAAGGAAAACTTAAAAATACCTGACTCTCATATTGGTTATGGCAGTGGTGACTTAGGATCTCCTAATGGTAGTAAAACTATGGACTTATTTGTTAGTTTACAGACCAATTTGCATGGAGATGATGAAAACTTATTTGAAATTCATGGACTCTTCTAACTTTGAGCACAACCAGAGAGGAAATGTGCTTAAGCAAACCTGATTTGAATATGAAAAATTCAAAAATTCACCAGGCACATGACATATCTGACTATGTCAACACAGAATCAAACAAGGTACTAGTTCATATTTTTCAATTCGATTATTTACCATAACTCTGAAGCTCATTTTGTAATGACTGTCAATCTAAATTTTGTGAAATATTTATAAAAGAGAATATTCAAAATATTCATAAAAGAGAATAATACTTTGTTCAGTCTAAACATATAATATTTTTGCTTAAAAAATAATGGACCAGAAAGTGATCTTGTGTTCTTCATGGGACAGGTAGTCAAATCTCTGCTTTCTGAGCTAATGATTGTTAAAAATAATCTTGGAAATAGCCATCCAGCTGCTTTACAAGACTTTAGGAGTTGGAAAGCCTATTACTTCTTGTGATAATCTTCTCCTTTCCACTTTAGGATAAATCATTTATTTCTAATAAAACACTATGGCTGAGATTTAAGTTCATTTTCTCAGATTCACAAAAAGATCTGAATAGCTCGTCAGTCCCCTATTTTAAAATAACCCTTCAAACATTGGGACCAAGCCTATCTCCATCCCTTCTTAGCTGTGGAAATTGGAAAGTAATAAAATGACACATATGTTCAGCATAAAAAAAAAATGCAATTTTATTGTACTTTAATCTTTAAGAATTTTTGTATGTCTTACTTCAGTTTATCCTCAAAACAACCCAATGAGGATACTTCTTAAATAAAAAAAATTTTTTTTTAATTTTCATTTTATATTGGAATATAGTTGAACAAGGTTCTGTTAGGTTCAGGTGCACAGCAGAATGATTCAGGTATACATATATATCTATTCTTTTCAAATTCTTCTCCCACTTATATGTTATTATACAGTTCTGAGCAGAGTACTTTGTGATATATAGTAGGTCCAAATGAAAATATTTTAATTGCTGTAGGTCAGTTTGTTATGTGTCAGATGATGGGAAAACACGTGACTAAAAAACCCCACCTGTTTACATCTCAGTAGTTATAAAGGTAAACTGAAATGATAAGCATTAAATACTTTTAAAATTAATAAAGCACTTCTCAAATGCAAGGCTGTAACATAAGTAATAATATATCCACTATCATGCTATTCCTCATTTCACTGAATTGAAGAAATATTCACACACATTGAGATATGGTGAAGTCAGCTTGGCTTACACATGATCTGGCTTGAACTAGAACAGCCTGTCTTATCGTCTGTCAACATGCACTGTACCTTTGCCTTAATCATTAATAAAAAGGATGCATTTAAAAATCAAAATGGAGTAACTATGGTTCAGGCATCCAGGATGGAGCCGAGGGGTCTCTTCATTTTCTGCCATTAAAGTAGTATCATCTGCATATTTGAGATTGTTGGTATTTCTCCCTGCAATCTTGATTTCAGTTTGAGTTTCCTCCAGCCCAGCATGGAAGTTAAAAAAGCAGATGTACTCTGCATAGAATTAAATAAGCGGAGTGACAATATACAGCCTTGTTGTACTTCTTTCCCAAGTTTGAACAAGTTGGTTGTCCATGTCTGATTGTAACTGTTGCTTCTTGACCTGCATATAGGTTTCTCAGGAGACACATACAATGGTCTGGTGTTCCCATCTCTTTAAGAATTTTCCATAGTTCTTGTGATCCACACACTCAAAGGCTTTAGCATAGTCAACGAAACAGAAGTAGATGATTTTCTGGAACTCCCTTGCTTTCTCCATGATCCAAAGGATATTGGCAATTTGATCTCTGGTTCCTCCAACTCTTCAAAACCCAGCTTGTGTATCTGGAAGTTCTCAGTTCACATACTGCTGAATCCTAGCTTGAAGGATTTTGAGCATAACGTTGCTAGCATGCGAAGTGAGCAAATTGTATAATAGTTTGAACATTCGTTGGCATTTTGGCATCCCTTCTTTGGGATTGGAATGAAAACCAACCTTTTAAAGGTAAAAGTATGAGCACACAATTTTTTCATCTTTCCAAAAAGCCCTAGATTTAATATTCTACCAAATGAGTAGATGGAGTTGCTGACTACTAGCTTATTGTCAAAGGAACAAATAAGTGTGTCCCATATTCTTTATACATTAACTCATAAATCCTTTCCTATAACTTTATGAGTTTATGAGGAAACTGGGGCAAAGAAGAGTAAAGTGACTTGCTCAACAAGATCTAATAAGAGCTAATAAGTGGCAGACCCAGGACCTAAACTGAAGAAAACCAAAACCTGCAGTTTTCAAGGTTTTTGTTAATGGGTAAAGCACTTTTTAAAGTACTATACTTTTAATATAATAACACAGGATAAAAAACTCATTAATTGCCACTGAAAATTTCTCAAAATCCATTCAAATTCTAATTTATTATGGTGATTTTTTTATATACAAACTTACAAAAGTAGCTCATTCACATGCTCTCTCTTTGCTCTTTCATTCAAGCATTTCTTCTCAACATGTTTGCAATTATTCTGAGGTCTATATTACTAAACACAGGCTAACTTAAGTGGAAATCTTGTTAATGTTTTGACATTTTCTACAAAAATAATTTCCTAAAAATACCTACCAGAAATTATCAATTAGCTTTCTTGACATTAAACGTAGTAAGGGAAAGGCTCTTTTACTCAGCTTTGGAATCACAAAACACTTTTAGCAACTTGGAGCATAAGTTTTCATATGAAAAATCTAGTATTTCTCTGAAATTTCTTTGAAAAAAATATAGGCTGATTTGTGATATCTAGGAAAGCATTATTTTAAGGAATTATAATTTGATTTTCTATATAAACAAATGCCCTACAGGGGAGCCTATTGCAGTTAAATTTTACAGTTTCCAATTATAAAAATTTTTTCATGTATCACAGAATTTTCTGGAAAGAAAAGACACTGTTCCTACATATACTATAGAAATCGTTTGGTCTGTTAAAAAGTTATAGAGACTTTTAAAACATTTGTTGTGGATAATGAACATAAAACATTCAGATTGTAGTTCCATACCTGTTTTATTGGAAAGTCTAAATGACACCATCTTATCAGGGATATTACATACATTCCTCACTGAAGCAATGCAGCTATAATTAGCATAGTCCTGTGGTCGAAGATTCTTTAGTTTTAAGATCTTCGTTTCACCCTGAAAATGTAGAAAAAGTCATTAGAAAAAGTTAGTGGTAACCGAATTAATAAATGGATGAATCATGACACTGTATTTTAAATCATATTATCAGAATATGGAAGATTGTCATTTATTTAAGAAAAATGCCCTAAATTTTAAAAATATATTGCTTTTAAAAATCATACTGCCATGTGCTTGGAGATAAAAGCTAACAAACAACAATGAAAATTCATAACCATTTCTTTGCAAACCAGCTTCCTAAGGGGAGGATCTATTTCTGGTGGTAGTCATGCAAATTATTATGCAAAGATCAGAACAGTGTACTTAATAACGGAGTCTATTCAACAAACAGTGTAATCTATGCAGACTTCAACATGAAATGTTATGAAAGAAAAGGATTCTGAAGATGAGACAATAAATGAAACACTGTTGGTAGAACAAAGTTAATGAAGTCAATCTAACAGTAGATAATTAAATTTATATACATAAATATTTTGTGTATATGGAGCAATGGCAGATGATAGATCTAAAACTGCATTTAAAGAGTATTCATGATGTTTTTATATTATTTTTGTTCTTGTTACTTTACATTCAGGACTTTAAAGTCTAAATCTCCTGAGTAAATCTGCAGGATTGCAGATAGATTCAAATTAGGCAAGTTGCCAAAAATGTCTTATCCACTCTTGATGAACCAAAAAGCCCATACAAAAACACTGAAATTATGCAAAAGATAAAAAGAACCACCAACAACAATAAGATAATGAAAAAAACTTGCCCAATTCAAATAAGGTCTCCTGGGATTTTTTTCTTTACCAGCTAAAGTTATTAATGCATCTCTCAAAATAGTTCCTTTCACAAGTAACTTAATTATGGAGATGGTAAAAATGTCTCCCAATGACATCTTATTTGGTATAGCAATTTTCAAAATGTTAATTTTTCCAGATAACATCTGTACAGAACCATGTGTTTCTTTTATTTTACTTAAGGACTTCATTCAAGTCCTAAAAATTGCAATACTTTCATACATTATTCAAAAGAATCAGAATACTTAGTGATTTAATACGTAAGACATGGCCTATTCATTTGCCAACAAAAAGAAAAGAACCGCACCCCGCCAAAAAAAAAAAAAAAAAAAAGCATAGGCAGGTACACAGTGTTTTCGAAATGCCAAATGAATATTCTTCAGTGTGTATAGGCATTTGGCTAACTCCTTTCATTCATTGGTAAAATTCAGTCTTAAAACAGTCACACCTTAAAACAATATTTTCCTCTCTAGGATAAATAATAATCATATCTTGAACTTTTTGTATGAAAGACATTGCATTTTTTCTGTATAAGCAGA
This sequence comes from Bubalus kerabau, assembly GCF_029407905.1. Classification (NCBI taxonomy): domain Eukaryota; kingdom Metazoa; phylum Chordata; class Mammalia; order Artiodactyla; family Bovidae; genus Bubalus; species Bubalus kerabau. The sequence continues at coordinate 45,142,748 of NC_073633.1, forward strand.
TGCAAATACACCCCACAGAAAATACAAAGAGTCAGTATGTGTTGTTCTAGAATTTATATTTAAAACATGTTCTCAATATATTACAGAGCTTTCACATTATCTATATACAATGCATATAAAAGTGTGCTTAGTTAGAAAGCATAGAGGAAGAGTATGTTATACTAGAGCCAGTTGACTCAGATAATTTTTTGAACAAGATACTACATCTTCCTCCTCGTACCTCTGAATATCATTGCTTAGATTTCTTTACTTCTCTTTCTTCCCTTAACACTTGACTGTTGGTATTCTCTGGAATTCTATTTGTTCCACAGTTAATCACACTTCATAAAATTTCCTTAAATGATTTTATCCTTGCTGATGAATTTATACTGCAAGCCCTATATTCCTGTCTTTTTCTTCAAGTCTTTATCTCTATTCCAGAATTGTCTCAATTTCAGATGTATACAACAAAGTTTTTACGTGAATTTTGTCTATTTTTATGTCTCGTAGATACCTAAAACTCAACATATCCCGAAATAGACTTCAAGTCTCTTCCTCTAAATCTACTCTCTCTTTCTTTTTTAGCAACAGGAATCTTAGATTTTCAATTATTATTTCATATTCTTATATTCAGTATCTCCATCTCAGATTCTCTTATTGACCTTGCAACACATCCAATCTTGAACATTCTTTTATTTATATTTAAATGTAATGCTCTAAGCCCAACATTCAGCTGAGAAATTTGATTGTGCTTAGTATAGCTTAAGAATCCAAGCAAATATGATCATCTAATCTAGAATCAGGACTTTTTTTTTTAACATGGAAATCTGATTATGCCCTCTCTCTGCTTAAATCAAAAGAATGCCATGTTATTGTTCTTAAAAATAAACATAATAATTCTTAACATGACTGTCAAGCCTTTGTGACCTGCATTTTCCTCGCCTCTCCTGTCTCCTCTCATTTTCCTAATGCCTTCCATATATTTAGTTTCCTGTGGCCACAGACCCTCTGCACATGCCTGGTTCCTTACTTTATGCATAGCAAATTTTGTCTCATTCTTCAATCCCAACACTCCTCAGTTCCACAGGTAAGTCTTTCCTTACTTTCTGGAAAAAGAGGAATCCTTTCTTGTGAGGTCTGCTTATATCTTGTTATAACACAGTTTCTTTTTTCCACTTATTTTGGTAATGGATTTATTTTCTGCCATACTCCCCCCTTGCTAGTAAGGGGGGAGATTATGTCTGTCTTGTTCTCAGTAGTATGTCCTAAGCACCTGCTGCTGCTGCTGCTAAGTCGCTTCAGTCGTGTCTGACTCTGTGCGACCCCATAGATGGCAGCCCACCAGGCTCCCCTGTCCCTGGGATTCTCCAGGCAAGAACACTGGAGTGGGCTGCCATTTCCTTCTCCAATGCAGGAAAGTGAAAAGTGAAAGTGAAATCGCTTCAGTCCTGTCCGACCCCTAGCGACCCCATGGACTGCAGCCGACCAGGCTCCTCCATCCATGGGATTTTCCAGGCAAGAGTACTGGAGTGGGTTGCCATTTCGTTCTCCAGTCCTAAGCACCTGGCAGAGGATTTATCATAGGTGAGATACTTTTTAAACAAATTCTTTTGCAATTAAAAATACTATGAATACTTATATTTCACCACTCAACGTTTTGCTTATACATATTTATTTCCCCAGAATTTATTTCTGCTTGGCATCTGATATGAATTCAATAGACATTAATAAATATAGTCAGTATTCTAAAATGAGCCAGGCAGTGATAACAATTCTTAAATATATAAAAGAATAAATGGTGCCATTTAGATGCATATTTGATGATAAAGTCGCTGTATTTACATAGAATTGATTATATTCTGCCAGTGTTCCTTGTTTCTGTTTCCACTGGCAAATTATATTTAATCCATATTTTCTGGATATTTTTTCAACACTTCACTGAAACTTTCAGTGTCACTAATAATCTCTTTTGTTAAAATTTAATAAATCTTAATAAATCTTCATTTCCTTTTTATGTGTGTATACTTCTCCACTTCCCTCTAATACTTTAGATTACCTTTGCTATTTTGACAGCACCTTGTGTGTAGGTAAAAAACTATAAATAAAATAATTTAGAGACATTTTGGTTACATTTATTTCATTTTCTAGTATACAAATTTTAGTCTGCAAACTTCTTCTATTACTACTTTTCTAGACCAATCTGATGCATTATCATGGTTTCAATTAGCATTTATGTATAGATACCTAACAAATTTCTAAGCCAGAACACACACACTTTTGGAAAAATGGCCAATAGTATTGCAATTAATGAAATTCTGCTTTTCCAAAATTTTCCTTTCTTTTTAGTTGCAATGTTTGCTAGCCATTACATTACACTCTTGTACTTGAGTGTCTCCACATCCCATCTGGATCTCTTAAGATATTCTATCTTGGTTTTCTAATTCTTTCTGACTCTTCTTTTTATTGTTATTTTCCTTTACTGACTTCTACTCTTCCTGCAATACAGAGCTCCTACCCCCAAAAAAGCCACTTCATATTTTGCCAACAAACAAGTTAGACTTGTCTCTCATTTCCAGCTTGAATTTGTTCTCTCTTGGATTCCCCTTGACCTCTCTATGAATGTCCTCGCCCACCATTTCTACCTCTGACCTCATCTATGTATTTTGATAACTGCCTGACAAAGATTTTCATCAGCAATACATAGAAGGTCATACAAACTCAATGAGCTCATCATTGCACTCTACTTATACTTACTGCCTCACCTCATGTAAATTTTCTCTTCTGACATTCTGCTACATTTTAATGATGACCACCATCATTTTCCCCTATTCCAGACTCAAGACTCTTGTCATACTTCACTCTTCATTGTATCTCATTACCTCACATTCAATGGCATCAAATGCCTTAGATTATTTTTTAGTTTTTTCTTTATAAATGGCCTTTACTTTTCAATCTGTAGCCATGTTATTTGCTGTAGACCCTCATCAACCATGAATTTAACAAACACAGCTTGAGTGTCTATTTTGGCTAAAGTAATGTACTGCCTACTATTGAGAACTGCTGTTCTACTTTATTCTAATCACTCTGCATACTCCCACCATAAGCATCATCATCATGTCATTGTCATGTTGCTGCTGCTGCTGCTAAGTCACTTCAGTTGTGTCTGACTCTGTGCAACCCCATAGACAGCAGCCCACCAGGCTCCCCCATCCCTGGGATTCTCCAGGCAAGAACACTGGAGTGGGTTGCCATTTCCTTCTCCAATGCAGGAAAATGAAAAGTGAAAGTGAAGTCACTCAGTCATGTCTGACTCTTAGCGACCCCATGGACTGTAGCCTACCAGGCTCCTCCATCCATGGGATTTTCCAGGCAAGAGTACTGGAGTAGGGTGCCATTGCCTTCTCTGATTGTCATGCTAGAAAACCCTGAATAGCTCTCCTACTCTGAAAGTTTATTTCAAAAACCTTCAGTGGCTCATTTGATACCCCATGCAGTCCAAGAAAATTTTTACTTTTTTTCCTTATTCCTCACACAAACTAATTTATTATGTATTCATTTATTATTTTTATTTAATATTTATTCACACCAAGTTAGTTCATCACTATTTTAAGATGACTTTTCATAATTTTAAACTCTGTTATTGTTTTTTTTAAAGAAAACTACTCCTTCATATGAATCTTTTTAAGTTGCAATAAACTGAAGTGCAGTTTAAAAAAAAGTTGTATCTACTCTGTAAAGTCTATTTTTTTGTAAATATATTGTATACATTATTGAAGTACAGTTGACTTACAACATTTCAGGTGCACAGCAGCATCATAGGTTATTACAAGATATTGACTATAGTTCCCTGTGCTATGCAGTAAACCTTTGTTGCATATCTATTTTTTTAAATTAGAAATCTAGCATTCTATTCATATGAAGTCAAACAAGCAAAGTCTTTTCTGACCTTCTCAGAAGTAAATTCTCTTTCTTTGTAACTTCTATTACATTTTTATACCAAAAATATCTATTTATAACTCATTCTTTAGTATTTGGTTGTAAGTTATTATTCAACGTGCTGACATGTTCTTTAACTGAATCATGAGACCCGTAGTGGCAGAGTCATCTTATATCACTCAGAATACTGAATAGGGAGCCTTTTGTATCATTGCTTAATAAATATATGTTGATTGACAGGATGTCCTTAAAATTGGTCTTCCCACTGATATATTCTACAAGAAGTAAGGTGTTCATAGTGTATAATTATAATGACTCAAAAATAAAATGTACAAAAACATAAAATCTACAAAAATTAGACCACATTTTCCCACCACACATTCTACCCTTTGCTTATGATGTTGTATTTCTTATAACATTCCCCTGACTTTCTCCGCCCTTTCTATAATACTTGCCACATTAATAATCAATTGGAAACTTATTAACTTTTTAATAATCAATTGGAAAATAGATAGCTAGTGAGAATCTGCTGTAAAGCCCAAGGAGCTCAGCTCAGTGCTCTGTAATGAATTAGATGTATGGGATGGGAGGTGGGACGGATGTCCAAAGGAGAGAAGATATATGCATACATAAAGATGGTTTACTTCAGGTTCAATCCCTGGGTTGGGAAGATCTCCAGGAGTAGGAAATGGCAACCTGCTCCAGTATTCTTGCCTGGAAAGGTCCATGGACAGAGGAACCTGGAAGGCTACAGTCCATGGGATTGCAGAGAGTCAGATATGACTGAGCACACACATACACACACACAGCAGAAACTAATGCAACACTGTAAATCAATTGTAGTCCAATAAAATTTTAAAAAATAAAAGAATAGATCCAACTCTTTGTTCTGAACATAATGTGTTCAGTAAAAATTTCTGAACCACGTTGACTCTAATTTTAATAGTAAGAATGAAAAAAATATTAATATTAGGGTAAGATGAACGATAGACTTAAGAAGCTGAGTTAGGGACCATCCACAGAAGAGTTGAACAGCCCACTATTAGTAAGCAAAGGTAAATAGGAAGCAAGCCCCAAGGGACTGATGAAACCATCAAGTACATTCAAACCAATAGCAATGAAGCTCTGGCCGTTAAAATAAAGAGGTCATTCTTGTAGGGAATGCATTCTTGAAATATTATATATACTTGAGTTCTTGTGGTTAGAAATGCTGCTAGTGTTTATGTTATCTAAAAATAAAGACTATAAACTAGGTAGTGATAGTAATAGTGAGTTTTTAAAACTTTACTTTTGAGATAATTCGTACACTTTAAAGACCAACAGATATGGTTCAATAAATATAATGGTTTATGTATAGCATATCCTAGTTAATTCTTATGCAGATCATAGCAGCAAAGTGAACACATGAGAAGGACAGATGGGATGGAGAAATAACTTACTGTGACTTCTAGGTCCACCGTCTCCCAAGGTTAAGCTATCATATGAATGCAGAATTATTTGGGTTGAACTAAAATGATTTATATTTTCATGTGAATTTCTATGATTTGTAAAAAGGAATTTTCAGTTAATCATTGTCTAATTGTATAATTAGTCTAATTAGCCTAATTATAACTAATTACATAATTGATGTAAATATGTTCAGTCTTGCAATTAGATGGTGTAATTACAATGCACAAGATGATGTCATGAACATCTTTATAAAAGCTCTGGAGAAATAGCAAGAATACGTGTATTTTGTAAAATTTAAGTACAAGTTTCTTTAATATTCACAAGATTATTTGAAACACACAGATTTAAACTTTTAAAACTACTTTTTAAATAAAGGGAAGCCCCTTACCAAAGGTGATTATTGCCTAATGAAATAATACCCATAACCTGAAACAGTATTGCTATTTTACTTAGAAAAGGAATTTGAACTTTCTTTTAATACTTTCATATATTAATAAAAAGAAAAAAAGTCAATTCACACTCATTTTTTAGCTCTAAAAGTTAATTAATTTATTTACTTCTAAATAGATAACAATATATGCTGTCCAGCACACCCAGTATTAAGTGAGTACAAGTATGAAAAGCATAATTATTCCTCTTAGACTTATATGCTTATTAATTCATATCCACCTAAGGAACACAGATCAATTTCATTCTGAAAGCATGATCTATAAAAAGGTACAGTCAAGGTTCTATATTTCTACTGTATGGTAAAATAAAGATTCAATTCAAGTTGATATAGTTATTAACTTAGTATGAATGTGCATGTGAGGCAGATGTATCCCATTATCTTAGAAATTCTATTTTATTAAAAACAAGACATTGTTATTGAACAGCAAAACATATATCTTTAAAACAAATGTAATTCTCTAATATTAAAAATAAGCAGATTATGATCTGTCATTCGAATCCATCCACAGTATATATAGTCCCAATATATCTTTTCAGCTTTGTGGTCCACTGTTGCCCCCATATACCAATCGTTATTCCAGCCAACCAGAGGGGTGGCCAATCTTTGAAGATATTACCATCGTTCTGTATATTATACATGCTATGCTTTCCATCTTGAATGCTCTCTTTCTCCCCGTAATATCAAAGTTAGGAGGAGCCTTGCCTAGTAACCTCTGTATCTCTGATAGAAAGGTGCCTGAACCTTGTACGAAACAGATCTCAATCATTTTTAACTGGATCTTATTTACACTATGTAGCCACAGAGGCCTTAGAGTCTATGAAAATAAATCAAAATATCACTGCAGTGCTCCAAAACAAACAAAACTAAAATGGAAAGTTTTTTTCCTAATAAAGTACACATAGCAGTTTTTTGGAAACAACAGTCTAAGAAATCATTAACACATAAGAATACATATACATACACAGTAGCCTGATAAGCAAAAAGAAAAGTATTGGTAAAACTGGAAATAGACCTGCCTTATGATCCAGCAATCCCACTGCTGGGCATACACACTGAGGAAACCAGAAGGGAAAGAGACACGTGTACCCCAATGTTCATCGCAGCACTGTTTATAATAGCCAGGACATGGAAGCAACCTAGATGTCCATCAGCAGATGAATGGATAAGAAAGCTGTGGTACATATACACAATGGAGTATTATTCAGCCATTAAAAAGAATACATTTGAATCAGTTCTAATGAGGTGGATGAAACTGGAGCCTATTATACAGAGTGAAGTAAGCCAGAAAGAAAAACACCAATACAGTATACTAACGCATATATATGGAATTTAGAAAGATGGTAACAATAACCCTGTGTATGAGACAGCAAAAGAGACACTGATGTATAGAACAGTCTTATGGACTCTGTGAGAGAGGGAGAGGGTGGGAAGATTTGGGAGAATGGCATTGAAACATGTAAAATATCATGTATGAAACGAGTTGCCAGTCCAGGTTCGATGCACGATACTGGATGCTTGGGGCTGGTGCACTGGGACGACCCAGAGGGATGGAATGGGGAGGGAGGAGGGAGGAGGGTTCAGGATGGGGAACACATGTATACCTGTGGCGGATTCATTTTGATATTTGGCAAAACTAATACAGTTATGTAAAGTTTAAAAATAAAATAAAATTAAAAAAAAAATAAAGAACTGCAAAGCCATTACAGGAAGGCAAAGAAAAAGAAAAACCTCAATATTGGGAAGCATTTTAAAGATACAAAGCAAAGTTAATTTTAAATCTAAAGCAACTATGATACATACCCCAAATAATCGATGCTTTCATTTCAATTACACAATTCTGAATAGTTGCTTAGAAATGTTTGGGTTACCTTTCAATGTAGGGAAAATCTAGATATGATTAACTTTGTAAATTAGAACCTACATAAAATTTTTGTTTTATCATTGTAAAAATAGAGACCACAAGCTGTATCTACTGTGTTCCTTTCTCCTCCTGGATGATCACAGTTCACCATGCTTCCAAATTTCCAGTGCAGCTAGAAGGTACTAAAGAGAATGCTGTTTGTTATCAAATAAATTCATGGGTTAATAAATGTTCTTTCCCTGTAAATAAGTGTTCTTTACATCCTATGTGTCTGTATTATAAAAATGTGCCCTAGAGGCTGGAATGAGCCCTGGAATTATCAGTGTGTTAATTCTAATTTTTTCATACAAGATAACTTTTAGAGAAATCCTGCTTATTCTATAATTCCCTATATTCGCAATTATACAAAAGTAGTAATGTTATCATATGTGTCCTCCCCTCCTGAAAAAACTGTGGACTCAAGCAGAACTTCAAAATGGCAACCCTGATGGTCAGATATAGAACTCTGGCAGCAACAGGTCGTATATTGTTTTCTAAAAAGCGAGCATACACAGAAAGCCTGCTGCTGCTGCTGCTAAGTCGCTTCAGTCGTGTCCGACTCTGTGCGACCCCACAGATGGCAGCCCACCAGGCTCCCCCGTCCCTGGGATTCTCCAGGCAAGAACACTGGAGTGGGTACACAGAAAGCCTAACCAGTTATTATTTTCATACTAGCCCCCACAGATCACATATTTACAGTACCAGATAGTTTAGTAGGCATCTGCATTTGTGTTTCTGCACAAAAGTAAACATACTATGGACCAGTAGATAAACAAAACCAAAAACTGGCTTCCCCGGTGGTGCAGTGGTAAAGAAGTGGCCTGCCAATGCAGGAGACACAAGAGACTCAGGTTTGATGGCTGGGTCAGGAAGATCCCTCCAGTATTCTGGCTGGAATACCCCATGGAGAGAGAAGCCTGGTGGGCTACAGTCCATGAGGTCACAAGGAGTCAGATGCAACGGAGTCACTGAGCATGCACGCACCCCTTAACCAAAGAGGTATTTGTTTTAAAGAAACCCTTGAGAATTTCTTAAATAAATGATTAGCTTCCTATCCATTTATGATAAATATCCATATATACATGAAAATACGCTAAGCAGTATCTAAAAAATTAAAAAATGGTATTGAAAAATCTTACATATGCTCTTGAATTTTCATAGAACAATACTACACATGATAGACAAAACCAAAATGGAGCAGATCAGATTTTTTTTTGCTTGGTATTAATACATTGCCAATATCAATTATCCTCCATTCTATAACTTTAATATCTCAGATTGATCTACAGATTCAATAAAACTTCACTCAGAATCTTATCACACTTTCCACAGAAATCAAGATGATCCTAAAACTTAAGTGGGAATACAAAGAAGTGAAAACATCTAAAACAATTTGAAAAAGATGAACATGGTTAAGGGACTTATTCTTTCTCATTTTAAGATTTGTTATAAATCTATAGAAATTAACACAGTGTGGTATTTAAATAAAAACATATAGATCAATGGGACAAAATAAATAGCTCAGAAATACTCTAATACATAGGGGCAACTGATTTTCAATTTAAGTGCCAAGGAAATTCAGTGATGAAAGAAAAACCTTTTCAATAAATGTTGCTAGAACACATGTATATCCAACTGCAAAAGCTGAAGCTCAAATGCTTCCTTACACATAAAAAACAACGCAACATGGAAAAAAGGACATATATTGGTAAACTTAAATGAATAATGATTATTTCAAAGGACAAAAAAATCTTGTTGATTTTAAAATATATGTAGAATTAGAGTACTAGACAAAAAATAGCATAAAATATAAAAAGGGTAAATATTGCTAAGTTATTCTAAAGTTCTATCATTCTTGAAGAAGAGCTAAAGTAATAATTAAGCATGCATGGTGTAATTTTTTAAGGTAGCCAATAAAAGGTATTCAGATAATTTTAAAGTTTAGTTAAATAGATGATAAAATGAAATAATTAAAATATCTTATAAACCCAGAAGGCAAGAAGAGAGAGAAATAAAATAAAAGAAGAGCCTAACATGGTAAAAAAAAAAAATCAATATTAGTCATTGGATTAAATGTACTAAAAGTTAAGACAGATCCACTGGCTTACAACAACAACAAAATCTATATTCTGGTTGTAAGCAATGTGTTGCAAATATGAAGTTTGAAAGTAAAGAGATGAATATTTATTACCCTCCCCCACCCGCTAAAGAGGCTCACCAACCAAAGGAAAGCGTGTATAGTTACATTGATGACAGACAAAACAGACATAAGGCAAGAAACACTGCCAGTAGTACATTTCTGAGTGATAGTTTACCAGGAAGATATAATATCAGAAAGATAATACGCTCAGATAATCCACTGCTGCTGCAGCTGCTAAGTCGCTTCAGTCGTGTCCGACTCTGTGCGACCCCATAGACAGCACCCCACCAGGCTCCTCTGTCCCAGGAATTCTCCAGGCAAGAACACTGAGCGGGTTTCCATTTCCTTCTCCAATGCATGCATGCATGCATGCTAAGTCGCTTCAGTCATGTCCGACTCTGTGCGACCCTATGGACAGCAATCCACCAGGCTCCTCTGTCCACAGGATTCTCTAGACAAGAATACTGGAGTGGGTTGCCATTTCCTTCTCCAGATAATCCACTAGGAAGATATAAAAATTCTAATTGTGCAAGTTCTAGCAATATATTTTCAAAATATATAAAGCATAAATTGATAACAATGAAGATGAAAGAGACCAATCCACAGTCACAGTCACAGACATTAACTAAATTCTCTCAACAGCTTTTAGAACAGCAGACACAAAAAGTCAGGAAATATGTAGAATACCTGAACAACAAAATTAACAAATATGACCCAACTGAAACTCAACAATCTTGGAATCACAATTTGTGGGTACATAAGGATCATTCATGGAAGTACATCACAGGCAAGACTCAACTTCTAAGGACTGAAACTTTCCCACCCAGTGAAATTAGACTAGAAATCAATTAAAAATTACAACAAGAAAATCATCAACAGTTCATAAATTAAATACACTAAAATTGATTTAATTTTAATATCATTCTCATTCACATTTCACTAAGCTTTCTTTAGTGGGGAAAAAGAAGAGTTGTAGAGAGTGTTTCAGGATTTACTAATAATTTTAACTATTCCTTGGGCTTCCCTGGTGGCTCAAATGGTAAAGAATCCACCTACAATGCAGGAGACCTGGGTTCGAACCCTGGGTTGGGAAGATCCCCTGAAGGAGGACATGGCAACCCACTTCAATATTCATGACTGGAGAATTCTATGGAGAGAGGAGCCTGGTGGGCTTTAGTCCATGGGGTCACAAAGAGTAGGACACAACTGAGTGACTAAGCACACATTCCTTAGTTAAAAATCCAGACATCTTCATGGGAATATTGGCTCAATATATTCATTGAGATTCTTCCATGTGTCAGGCACCATGTGAGTTATTGAAAAGACAAAGTAACTATAATTATTGAGTTTATGTCCAGATATACAAATAAGATAATTTTATAATTTTAGTGCTGTAGAAAAAAATAAAAACAAAAAAACTGAGTTTTAGGGATGAGTAACTGAAAGGGAAGAGATGTTACTTCAGATAGATCTGTCAGGGAAAGCTTTTCTCAGGTGATGAGTTCTCAGTGTTAAGAAGAACCCTGCCATGTTATCTAAGTAGCATTCTAATTGGAGGAATCAAGAACATGCAGACCCCGGGCATGTCTATAGTGGGTGTGACTAGAACAGTGAATGAGGTATAGAAGGCTAGATAAGCAAGAACAAGGTGGAACAAGATCAAAAATGGTCTTGTAGGCCACAATACTTGGACTTGTGTGCAATATTTCAGCTTGTGTGGTATGAAGAAAGACAATAACATTTGTCCATGAGAAAGCCAACATTCTCTGTCATAAGTACTTTCCATGTGCTGCTGTTTGAGAGTTTTATCAATCTTGCCTACAAAAAATATGTTTAGTATGAACAAATTAAGTACATATATTACATAAAAATATTGAAGTATTTCTTGCTTATATATAAATTTTAAGACAAATATAAATACATAGCCATTTTAGGAGCAGAGATAAAATAATCAAGTAACCAAAGGCAGGAAAGACATTTTAAAATGTAAACTAAAATTATATGCTATTGGCAATTATCAGTTACAGCAGGCGAATACAGAGTACAGAATTTTAAGAACAATTTGTTTCTTAAACACTTTTTTAAGATAATTAATTTGAAGGGTCCAAACAGCAGAGTCCCAAGTACAGTAAAAAGCAGAAAAAGCATGTGTTATGTAGCACAATATAATATTTACATCAAAGAAAGTATCAGTGTTGAAATGTTCAAATTAAAAAGTTGCTTTTCTCCTAAAGAGTGGGAGAAACATAAAGAAGGAAGAGAAAATAAGTAACTTTTAAAAGGCAGAATCAACAGCTACTAGTCTGAGAGCTTCTTTAAGATAGGTTCTTTGAGTTGCTAACACAGAAACAGCAACAAATTTAAAAGAATGAATGAAAAATTTGATTGTGCTTATTTAAAGCTTTAAAACAAATTCTTAATTGCTTGGAAAACATAAAAGTTTCTCCCAAATTTGGGCAAGACTCATGTGTTTATTTTTAAGTGACAAGACCCTTCTTCAAGTAAGAGCTGCCTATGGTGCTTCAGTACTTAGTGAATATGTGTTTAGAATTGCCTTAGTATGGTAAATATCATGTGAACAGAAAATTATGCTTTCTGAATTTTAACAACATCTATATTTTAAAAGAAGTTGACAATAGAAGAAACAAATAGATGATAGGTGATCATTTATTCAGATTTCTAAACCTTAGGGACATCAAGCTACTAAATAGTGTTAACAAATTTTTAAGTTATTTTGCTAACTAAAAACAGTGAATTTTAGTAAAAATTGCATAATGAACTGAAATATGTATTTAATGCTGCATTTAATAAAAAATGGGATGATGGGAAATTTATAATCTCAGGATAATCTTATATTATTAGAAAGCTGTGATGTGAAATGTAAAAATCTTTAACATTCTGAAGTTAATATATTTATAGTATTTTAAATTTAGTTATATGTTTCTCTCCTTATGGACATTTGATGCCTCAAACTTTAACAGTGTAGTCAGATTCTTGTTTATCTTGTTACCTATATAATTAAAAAAATAATAGTCACAATTACTTTGAAAATTTTTCCAAGTACATTTTTTTTAATTTAAAATCTTTTCTTTGTTAGTTAGGTTTGTGTTCTTTTGTAAATGTCAAAAAATATCTTTATAATTACAGCATTCAAAAATTCCCACAACTTCCATGTCTCCTCAAGAAGCATTAATTCAACCAACTACACTTCAATAAAATTTTTAAAAAATGCATTACAGAAGAATGTTCCATATTACATGCACTCTATATAAAATTAATTCAAATGTTCTTTTTATTAAATAAGTTTTTGATGACTAAGTATATTAACTTTTATATAATTATGATTCTATTCTTAAACTAAGCCAAAATCGAAAAAGAACAAAGAAAATTTGATAGATTTTTTTCCCCTAAAACCAAACATATTTCAAATACATTTCTTCATTTTCTTAAAGTGAATTTACCATTGCAAATGTGGGAATCAGAATATTTTAAGAAATATTTCTCACAAAAAAAGAAAACAAAGCAGACAGCCAATGTATAATTATGGACTTTAGGGTGAAATCCGGGCAAACCTATGGACAAAGAAATATTTAGGATACATTCATTTAACTTGTTTTCAAGAGGTAACTTGATACATGTAACTACTACATGAAAAAGAAACAAACTGTCTTTCATTGAGTCCTCTGACCTTTCAACTAAATATATATTGCTTTAAAAAAAAACAACAACAACTATCTTTTCAAATATAAAAGTATTTGAAGTATTGCAATGCTGCCAGAGTTAGGAAAGTATCCAGCAGAGTGGGGTGGAAATACTATTACATCAGTTCCTACCTGGGTAAAGAAGGGTTCATAAATCTCAACGCCTTTATCAGATCCTTGTAGCAATACCTCCTGGCCCCGTCTCCAGCTGTACCGCACAGGTGGATTGGAATTGGCAACACACCGGAGGAACACTGTTCTCTCATAATAAAACTGTTCTTTAGCTTCACCTATACTTTGATGAACAGTTACTACTGGATCATCCAAATCTAGAAAACATAAAAACAGTGTTATGAATTATAGGGCTTTAAAGTACTGAACATATAAAACTTAACCAAAGATTAATTTTCTTAATTGAATGTATTACTTTTAATTAGACTCTTTTTTATTGAGTTCATTGAAGTCATTTGCAGAGAAATTTCCAATGATAGAAGGTAAAGACAAATAATAGTTGCTTCTTAAGATCTCTATTTGCTGAAATAGTACAAATGACTACATATTTCTAATACATTGTCAACAGCCACATAAAACAGAGTTCCAAGAGAGAGATCAGAAAATTCAGGAGGTTAGCCAATGAATTATAGTCATAGTCAACTATGACTATAATAGTCAACCAAGCATCTCAGTTGACTCTTAACTTTACCATACTTCCTTTTCCAATTCATAAAATATATTTTAAAAATAAAATAATATATGTTTATTAATTATTATAACCTTTGTAATAAGAAAATATGACCTTGTGCCAGTTTAAATTTTCCTTCATCTCAGATTTTATATTCCACTTTGGCTGATTTAAAATGTACTAGCAGAAAGTACTATTAAAATGCATTAATATTTCTATTATTGAATATTGGAACTAAAATTTTGCTGTTTTACGTACATCCTAAAGAACGGATACACAGGAATTAGACTCCTTGGTTTCAGACTATACTACAAAGCTACAGAAATCAAGACAGTATGATATTAACATAAAAACAGAAATACAGATCAATGGAACAAGATAAAAAGCCCAACGATAACCCCACACACTTATGGTAACCTAATCTATGACAACAAGAGGCAAGAATATACAATAGATAAAACACACTCTCTTCAATAAATGATGCTGGAAAAACTGGATAGCTATAAATAAAAGAATGAAATTAGAACACTCCCTAATATCATACACAAAAATAAACTCAAAATGGATTAAAGATCTAAATGTAAGGCTAGACCCTATAAAACTCTTAGAGGAAAACAGAGGCAGAACACTCGTGATATAAATTTGAGCCACCTCCTGGAAAATAAAAACAAAAGTAAACAAATGGAATGCAATTAAACTTAAAAGCTTTTCCACAGCAAAGGAAACGATAGGCAAAACAAAAAGAAAACCCTCAGATTAGAGAAAATATTTGCAAACAAAACAACCAACAAAGGATTAATCTCCAAAATATAAAAACTGCTCATGCAGCTCAGTATCAAAAAAATAAACAACTCAGTCAAAAAATAAGGGGAAGATCTACCAAAAAATAGACACTTCTCCAAAGAAGACATCTAGATGGCCAACAAACACACAAAAAGATTCTCAGCATCTCTAATTATTAGAGAAATACAAATCAAAACTACAATAAAGTATCACCTCACATCGTTGAGAATGGCTATCATCAAAATATCTACAAACAATAAATTCTGGAGAGGGTGTGGAGGAAAAAGAACCCTCTTACACTTTTGGTGGGAATGTAAATTGATACACTCACTGTGGAGAAATGTATAGAGGTTCCTCAAAAAACAAAAATAGAACTACGAGATGACCCATTCCTGGAGATATACCTAGAGAAAACCATAATTCAAAAAGATATTAAAGACACACACTTCAATGTTCATTGCAGATCTAGTTACAATAGCCAGGACATGGAGGCAACCTAAATGTCTATCAACAGAGGAATGGATAAAGAAGATGTGGTACATATATACAATGGAATATTACTCAGTCATTAAAAATAATTAAATAATACCACTCACAGCAACATAGATGTACCCAGAGAATGTCATACTGTGTGAAGTAAGTCAGAAAGAAAAAAACAAATATCATGTAATATCACTTATATGTGTAGTCTAGAAAAATGATACAGATAAATTATTTGCAAGGCAGAAACAAAAACACAGATGGAGAGAACAAATGCATGGACACCAAAAGGGGGAGAGGGAGTGGGATGAACTGGGAGACTGGAATTGACACATATGCATTAGTAGGTATAAAATAACTAATGAGTACCTACTGTTTAGCACAGGGAACTCTATTAGATGCTCTGTGAGAAGGGAATCTAAAAATGAGGGGATATATGTGTGATTTACTTTGTTATACAGCAGAAACTAACACAATATTGTAAAGGAACTATACTCCAATAAAAATTAATTTAAAAAAGGGGTATCCACGATGTGTGTGCTTAGTCACTTCAGTCATGTCCGACTCTCTGCGACCCTGTGGACCAGGGCCTGCCAGGCTCCTCTGTCCATGGGATTTTCCAGGCAAGAATACTGGAGTGGGTTGCCATTTCCTTCTCCAGTATCCATGACAGGGTTTAACCTATATTTTCTGGAAACAATTTATGAATATCTTGTGCTTTGTGGTTCACACAGTCTTTATCTCAACTGTGATACACTCTATCATTATAATGGGAAAGCAACCAAAGACAACAGGTAAATGAATGAAAGATGAAGGTTGCTGAGCTCCATAAAACTTCATTTACAAATGCATGTGCCACAGCTAGATTTGGCTCATGGGCCACACTCTGCACGGATTACCAACCTCTGATACAGCATATCCCAGGTTCTTAAGAGAAAAAGAAATCAAGGAATGTATTAGCTTTAAAACAATTGTACTGTGTGTTTGAAACTTTCTAAGAGCGTAAATCTTAAAAGTTCTTATTACAAGGAAAACAAATTCGTAACTTTGTATGGTGACAGACGGTAACTAGAATTATTGTGGCAATCATTTTACAATGTATGCAAATTGGAATCATTATATTGTATACTTGGAAATAATATAATGCTATATGTCAATTATACTTCAACTAAAATAAACACACACAAAAAGTTTATACTTATGTGTTAAAATAATAAAAAGGCAACCAAAATGTAAAACTAAGTGCTTCCTTAAGGAATCAAAGTAAAGAACAAAATTCCTAATTTACCCAGTTTTTAAAAAGCTTTTTTCCAATATGAATTGCTTGACAGCCCTACTTAGATATCTAGTTTTGCAATATTCTTATTTTTTATCCAACATTAGAATCTTTTCACAGCTACCTCAATGGCCTCTAATTTTAGTAGTGAAAATTTAGAGAACAACTGCTGGTTTTTTGGAAAAGCTGTAGGAACTTTCAGTTTATATTCATTCTATTAGCTGTACAGGAATATATGCCTGGTTTTAATAAGCTGCAGTATTCAAGGATCCCAGCATCATTACCATGAAATGTTTAAAGGTCTTTAAATTTCATCAAATGGTCTCTTATTTGATGATTAGGCTTTTAACATATAAATCAAATCCTACAGGAGACTGATGAGCTGAATTTCATCTCAGTGGCTTGAAAAAAAGGTACTGTGAGTCCGTTGTAAGCAACTTATTTTCTCTTATTCAAAACATAATTTCTATTAGTTACAGTCTCTTTTTAGAGATATGAACTTTGTTATATTGTTAAAAAAATCTGCAGTTGGAAAGTTCTGGAACAAAATATATTTGAATGAGAAACAGGGTAACAATGGTAACGCTCTTTGGGTTCTAAATAGTTAATAGTATTGTACTTTTCAACTTCCATTCATTGATGCATCCCTAGCTCTTTTCACATTAGGTAGTGGTGTCCATAACTGCAGTCAGAATAGACCCAAGCTGAACAATCCTTTAAACATGCTCTTCCCTGACTTGGATAAGTGTCAGGTGAAAATCTGATCCTATGACAATGGTTTACAAAACACTGTGTTGCAGAATTACCTGTTAGATTCACCCATGTTTAGGAATTTCTATTTCAGAAAACTCCAGGATGATTTTTTTTTACACTTAAAAAACAAATACGCCACTCAGGGTTACCTTCCTGTACAGTATAAGACATTTCTGTCTGTTATTTTTATTACTATTTTAAAAATCTAAAAAGATGTAATAGTGAAAGTAGTAAACAAATAAAACCAAATAAGCCAAAAACAAGACTTCTGTTAGACAAGTCAAATAATGGCATGGCTAAAAAAATATTTTAAGTAAGATTATACATTTATGTACACATACATATATACATATATGATAGTTTAAGTGACATAGAAATACATATCCTTTAAAAATATGTTTAATATCTATTATTTATATTACTGAATATAGACTGAAGGTGTGTATTTGCTTTAGGTCAGGTTTCTTGGAAGAGAAACTCTAAGACAGAGATATGTGTTCAGAAAGTGGAAATTATCTTCAGCACTCATGAGGGAGTGAAGGAAGTAGACTGGTTAAGAAGGACAGTGGAATAATACAGCAGTTGCATCTAAGTTTCACAATAACTCTAGAGAAGATCTGGAGCCTGAGGTCCTCCCAAACTGGAGGGGCTGTACTGCCTTAAGACAAGGAAGCTAAACCTTTATATGTCAACCCTTTCCCTCATCAACCAGTCCTGGCAAGTGTCCTGTTCTCCTCAACTTTGGAAGGGGCAGTTCTGTCTGGCTTGGGATAATTTCTAGAGAAGGAGTTAGCTGACAGTCATCAATGTTAAAAGTTTTAGTGGCTTTCAGAATAAGTGCTTCAGCCCTGAGGAAAGGATCTGGGAGTGCACTTCAGCATCCACTCAGATCTACCTACCAGATACAAAAAGTCACTGTATCTGAGAAAAGCTATTCCAGGATTCTCGATAGTCACCTTTCCCGGGGAATCTTGGGATGATAATCATCATCTCCTTCTACTATTATCATTCCAGATTGCTCTCATCCTGGGCTGGTACATCTTTTGATATAAGTAGTTTACCTAGTGAGACTACCAGATCTTTGTCACTGGGGATGTTGAGCCCCTGGTAAGCATGCTCTTCTCAAGCCATTAGTGATGCGTTTGTCTGTTTACCACCAAAACTGGACAACAGAATAGCAAGAAACGGCTCAGTGGATCAACTGGGTAAGGAATATATTCTTACTGCCTTCTTTTATAACAACAATCTTACCTTCAAGCTGACCATATGGGCCAGTTACTCCTTCCAGGATGGTGATTCCTCGCATCTGCTATTTCCTGACACAGGAAGCCTAAAGTAACAGCAGCCAACTCTTGAAGATTAATGGGATTCTTGCAGTGTCATTTAAGAAAAGCTTTTTCCCTTTCTGAGAACTAGAGCATCTAAAATGGCAGAAACCAGCACTGTGGGGAGGGAAACATAGATTCCCCAAGAGAATCACTGAACATGATGGTAGTAAGTAGGGTCCCTACTTAATTCTGGAACCTATGTATTCCACCAATACCCCCTACCCCCCAAAAAGAAAGAAAGAAATGGAAATAAAAGCATCATAAAATGACTGTCATTGATTTAGGATGTATACTGCATCTTGGAAGATGGCACCCATTCCTTACTGGATATTATCTCTCCAAGACTTAGATGCCTCCTCCGAAGACTATTCTATCACTCTAGTAAGTAAATTTTTTAGGTGGTATTGAATATGATATGACTAGAGATTCCCACAGCAATGTTCCCACTGCTACATCTTAACTGCTATAAAATTTGCTTCTGGTCCCATGGGTGTTTAGGTAGGATCATGTATTAAGAATAAAACATTCTAAAAGGCTTTTGATTGGACTGATGCTGGCTAAGGTCAGCAGAAAAGTTCATACTCAGAGTACACATCAAATTCAATCAATATGATACACTGTTATTTTCAGGGTTAAAAAAAAGCATTCTAATATAATCTACTGGTTGGCATTTTTGATGGATAATGCTTTATCGTGAAGAAGTGGTGTCTATTGTTGTCAGATTATATATTCAGTAGTGGCATTACAGGAGAAGGCAATGGCAACCCACTCCAGTGCTCTTGCCTGGGAAATCCCATGGACGGAGGAGCCTGGTAGGCTATAGTCCATGGGGACAAAGAGTCGGACACAACTGAGTGACTTCACTTTCACTTTTCACTTTTATGCACTGGAGAAGAAAATGGCAACCCACTCCAGTGTTCTTGCCTAGAGAATCCCAGGGACGGGAGCCTGGTGGGCTGCCGTCTATGGGGTCGCACAGAGTCGGACACGACTGACATGACTTAGCAGCAGCAACAGTGACATTAGACAGGCCAAACTTCATGAATGATAACCAAAATTTAAAACTTATGCATAGCCTCTCTCCCTATCATTATAGCTATTCTTTTCATGAGTCTGTTGTCCCAACTATGGGCAGCCAATGACAGAAACTGGTTGGTATCAACTGTCTGCATTACTGTCAACTTCATTATTTTGTGCTGCTTCTATGGTAGATAATTTTTGGTGCTCATTAGCATGCAATACAAATGTTCAATATTTCATGGCACACCCACAGGTCCATTCAAATACTTGAGCATATCTCCCCTGTTCACTCAAGACGACTGACCAGGTACACTGCCCAAGTCAAAGTTCTATCCACTGAGATAATTTTCTGTTATTACCTGTCTATCAAGGACACCACAGAGTGGAGTTCTCCTGAAATAACAATCCAATTTCCAGCCTGCACACGTGTACTGAGCTGACTCATTATGAAATAAGCTTAGCCTTTTTGCCCTACTATTACCACAAAAGACACCCTCTATAATGGTCATTATGATTTTAGAGAGAGAAACTGGAAAAACACTGACAGCTGTCATGGGGGTCTGGGCACTTGCTTGTACAGCGCTCCTGGGCACTCTGGCCCTGGTCATGCCTCATCTTAGATGTACCGCTTCCATATGATGATGGACTACTGATAGCCTGCCCTATTTTATGACTGAGTGCTTGGTAGATATGACAAAACCCAATGCATCACTGGTATTTCAGGACACTGGTGTCTGAAAATTACCATGTTCAACAATGAATAAGGAGTCTTGACTTTTTATTAGATCACCATATTCAGCCTCCTGATTATCCATCTGTTTTAACTGTGTAGATGAGGCAATACCCTTGTTGACTATCCACTTATTTTGCCCCAAGGGATGCTATGTTCTATCGACCATCTCTAGAGCTCTCTGTGGGCTCCCTACATGTGCTAGTGGTGAATCCACCTGTCAATGCAAGAGACTAAGAGATGCAAGTTAGATCCCTGGGTCAGGAAGATCCCCTGGAGTAGGATATGGCAACCGGCTCCAGTATTCTTGCCTGGAAAGTTCAATGGAGGGGATGCAAAGAGTTGAACACAATTAAGCAACTGGGCACAAGCACATGTGTACACACACATACACACACACACACACACACACACACACACACACACACACACACACAACTCTCTGTGAGTCTAGTGCACTGGATGCATTTGAACTGTCACCTCCCCACTATTATTCTGTAATCCCAGCATCCCATTGGTATCAGGAAGACCAATTCTGTAACAGCATCTCCGACTATGAACATTTGTCTGCAAAGAGCAGTCACCCCTAAGTCTCAGTGATGCCTGCATCTCAATCATCAGCACATTCCTATTGATATAATAAATGTGGTGTCTTTTGAGCCTTTACATAAAATATACTGAGTTGATGACATGTTTAGGGTCTAGGTAGTAAATTCATTCTAGCATGCTTACATATGGGTCTTTTGATCTCATTTTATTCTATATACACACTGTTTGTGGCACATATACTTCTTTTTGTGGGGCTCACTGCTTTCCCCAAGCTTCCAAACACCATCCTAACAGCAGCAACTATCTCCTGCTATCCTGGCTAGGGTCTGCATCTTATATTATGGGAGAATGCTCCCACATCAGTAAACTCTTATTCTTTCTCTCCACTTGATCTTATTCTCCATCTCTAATCTTAGTCCATCTTACTGTCAGCCCCACTTGGTACAGCAGCCTCAGGATCCTACTCCCTGTGTACTCTCTTGATTCTTACTAGAAAATATTGGATAGGGTCTGCAGCTCATTTGAAGGATAGCATAGGCTCTTCCTCTCCTTTAGAAACAAAGCATTTCCATGCCAGATCATGTCATCTGTTGACCCTACATGCTAATTTGCTTGTAAGAAATGAAGGTGAGGATATACCCTAAAAAGGGTACATATTACCACAAAAGGAAGAAGATTCTACAACATCTTTAAGTGGGATGGAAGTTATACCCTCCAATTGGAAGAAATGGTACACTTATGTAGGTCCACAATGTTTAAGAAAATCTAGGTTTTCAACATTTTTGAGACCATAAACTCAGATACAGCCCACCTCTCCAAGTCAGGGTTCTACTTATTCCCAGCTGGGGTTCAGATCCAATTTGCTGAGGCTGAGGAGTCACACTTCTCTGGAACTCTGCTATACTTTTAAATAAGTTCTAAGCCTTATTATCAGCTTTTATAACCTCTGGCTAAAGAAGATAAGACTTTCTTTATATTCTTAAAGAGACTTTCTTATCCTCACATATCACCTTCAACTCATGATTAATCACACTCAGTCTTTTATTCTTTCTTTTCACTGTATAAATAGAACTCAGCAGAAATGGATTATATTGTACTTATTACTTTCCATTGAATTCCTCAAAAGCCAAAGATATTGAATTCACAGAGCATTACCTTCCATTGGTACCCATCCTTGTTCACCATCTGTGAAGGTTTTAACAATCTCACCTCTATAGCATTCAAAGGCTATCCATGGTCTACCTACCACCAGCAGTGGGATCCTCACTGCCAGCTGGTTAGTGAGCTGATGAGTGATCTAACATCCTATTTTAGACTCTACTTCCTCAGACCATCTAGAATTATTCCTTGAAAATATGATTCTCTGATGAAGATATACTTTCAGGAAATTTACAGGGTAGTGCTCTCAGGATCAATTTTTGTGATTATGTGCAGAAAAGAAAAAAAGGGGGGAAGATAGCATTAGGTAGTGAGGGGAGTTAAACTGTGATACATCACTACAAAGTCTCCATATGATCCAGAGGAGCTCCAGAATTGAGATGGTCTTTCAGAGTTGTCCTACAAAGGATAACGATCAGTTACTAGATTAGGCCTGGTAGGGATGAGGCTTGAACTTGGGTTAGGCAGCTGAGGTAGTTTCATGAGAGGGATTCACTTGAGAGTCACGATCTTCCAACACTCCCAGGATATAGAGTACCTGCTATACTGTTTCACAGTAGATAACTTTCTACATTTACTCATCATCAATTTTCACACTAGTGGCTTAGATACTCTTAGCAAACCACGTTGGGCTATCTTACATTATTGATGATATTTTACTGGCATTTATTTCTTCTCCTTAAATTTCTTTCAGTTTTATAAGCTAAGTAGGTAAAATTCAAAAATCTAGAGATGATATTCATCAACAAATGCAAAGTGCTTTTTCAAACCAAGAGATTGATTTTATAAAATTTAATGGAGGTCAAACTTTTCATATTTATCAAATAAACCATTGAATGCAATATTTGAATCATGAATATTTTATATATTTTTAAATAACAAACCTAATATAGTTTTCTATAAAACATAGCCCAGTGTGCATAGGATCTATATCTTAGTCTTGTTTTATTCTTAGAAATGGCATAGGGATAAAAGTACTCAATAATGATCTAATAAATTAACATGAAGATAAATCTTTAACTATATGCTCAATGTCAATTTTCAATAATGCTATACATATGTACTATAATGAAAAGCCTAAGGAAAATTCATTTTTCTTTCTAACAAATGCTACCTATCCCTTTCTAATTGAAATAATTTTCTGGAAATTTTTTCTTTGATTAAATATGCCAGCAACTGACAAATTAAAGCTATATATATATATATATATCTTACCAGTTACCCAGTGCAGTTCATGTAAGCTTCTAAGCGTACATGAACTGACATGTAAGTTACATATATATGACTTACATGAATATATTAGTTACATGAACTAACACACACACACATATATATGTATATATATGGCTTTAATTTGTCAGTATATATATATATATATATAAATAAAATGATGATGAAAACTACCTTTCTTAAGCTTAGAAGCTTACATGAACTATACTGGGTAACTGGTAGGATATATGGCTAAAGAAAAGGTGAGAATTTAAGAAGGACCTGGCTTGGCAGCAGACAGTGCATTAACTGAAATAGGAAATGTAATGATAGACCTATATCTGGCCAGAGGATGGAGTGAAGGAAGACGTGATTAGAGAAAGGAGCTATTTCTGTTTAGATCATGCTCAATGTCAAGTACCTATCACTCTCTTAATCATAATGTTTTAAAATAGAACCAGAATGAGAAGTGTGAGCTACAGATGTTGAACAGGAGACACCAATATTCTGTGTGTGGCAATGATACAATTCAAGAAGTGTGCATAATGAAAAGAGGAAAGGACAAAGAAGAAAGCTCTGGTCTCTGGCCAACAACTAGTGGAGCCAAAAATAAATAAATAAAATAAGGGAGATATATGAAAAAGACAGAGGAAAAAAAGTGATGAGAAAGGTGGAGACAAAACAAATCACTGGGATAGAAAATAGACTTTAAAAGTATTTTAAAATGCCCTTACAGGGATTGGAGAACAGGATAAATGGTGAAACAAAATCAAGGTGAGAACAGAACTGGAAAGGGATTTTAAAATTGGCAAGAGATATACTACTGGTGAGCTTCATCAGAGCTGTGCCAGTGGAGTTGTGGGACCAGTAGTCATTTTTCCGTATCTTTGAAAATGAAAGTCGCTCAGTCATGTTCGACTCTTTGCAACCCCATGGACTGTAGCCCACCAGGCTCCCCTGTCCATGGAATTCTCCAAGCCAGAATACTAGAGTGGGTAGCCATTCCCTTCTCCAGGGCATCTTCCCAACCTAGGGATTGAACCCAGGTCTCCCACATTGCAGGTCGATTCTTTACCATTTGAGCCACCACAGACGCCCTTTGAAAGACAGATAAAAACACGAAATAACTAATGTATATAATTATTTCAGGTAACTTGGCTATGACAAGAAAGAGTTTGGGAAGTAGAATACAGCATGCAATCACGAGTCCTGCTGTGTTTTCACTGTTTTGTTTTCTTATAAGTTGAGAGACATATATTTAAACACAAGTGGGGAATAGTCAGTAGTTTACAAGGAAAAATAAAATGATGGGGAGTTCTAGGAAAATGATAGATGCTTTAATTAGCTGCCTAAATAAATAATGGTCATTTCTATGATATAATTATGATATGAGTTTTTACAACTCAACATTATTTAAGATTTCCTTTATCAGTAGTATGTCTGTTTTTAAATGTCTTCATTCAAGCTTTCAGTCTTTTATGCTAGAAAATTTGGAATTATTTCTAATCCTTCCCTCTCTTTATATATATGCAAGATAGTTTACCGTAAAAATCCAAAATTAGTTCTTACATACATTAGCTATCCTTGTTTGAGATAAAGTTAACTAAGTTGTGGAAGCATTTGTTTAGTCTATTCTCCACTTAAACTGGGATACGCTAGTGGCATGAGGAGTTAACTCTCATCTCCCAGTATGCACTGGCACAATTAATCTATGTGCTTATGGTTAATCAGTTATTAACTGCAACTGAAGTCATGGGTGTAGTTACAAGTTAAAGAATCAATTAATCTCAAGAATAATCACAGCAGAAGCCTGTTTTCCACAGGGGTTTATTCCACCATTTGGTCCAATTTTTCTGTCTTTAATCTTTGAATTAAACCAAATGAATGTGAAGACCCAGATGGCAAAGACACACTAAATACTGCATTGGATGTTGCCTTTCCCTCGGGGAAGTTCCGAAAATCGTATGCAAAAGAAATCCAGATGTGTTTTCTTAAGGAAAATGACCATACAATAAACTCATAGGCACTAAAGCTAATCAAGTATATTACTTTTTCATTTTATGGGTAAAAATGTATGTTACTATTATAACTACAGGATGGATGTACATAACAATAGATAATGCTGACAGACTAACTTGAATAAAATTAAGTTGCTTTGAGGTTACAAAAAACTAATTGAATCATTATTAGATATATCAATAATTAAGAACAAGGCACTTTATTATAAACAAAGCTTTTATGTCAATAGTTTGTAGTACACTGTGCAGATACAAATACAAAAGCACCATCTTTTAGATAAATGAGAAATTTATCTAAAATTCTGTACAAATACTGAAAACAAGAAATACTTCATATGTTTTTCTGCATAGTGATTTTTGAACAATGACTAATTTTATATAATTTATAAAACAAAACAGACACAATGAGTATTTATAGCCAAATTCTTAACGTGGGACATTTATAAGAGAGAAGCTATCAGTAAGATTTAGATTCCTTCTTTCAAATTTTGTTCATATCTACTCACACTGGTTAGAATACATTGTACATTCTATAATTTAAAAATGCAGCCAAATGTTTTAAATGGGGACTAATTAAATTTAAAAGCTTTTGCCAGTAAAGGAAATTATTACCAACACAAAAAGACCTACTGAATGGGAGAAAATATTTACAAATGCTATGTCCAATAAAGGGTTAATATCCAAGATACACAAACAGCTCACATAACTCAATATAAAAAAAGAAAATCAAACAACCCAATTAAAAGCTTGGCAGAAGACCCGAGTAGACATTTTTCACAAGAAGGCATACAGATGGCCAATAGGCACATGAAAAGATGCTCAACATTGCTAACTGTCAGGGAAATGGAAATCAAAACCACGATGAGATACCACCTCACACCTGTCAGAATGGCTATCATCAAAGAAATCACAAATAAATGTTGATGAGGATCAATCAACATTTGGAGAAAAAGGAACCCTTACACACTGTAGATGGGAATATAAATTGGTGCTATTTACTGTGGAAAACAGTAAGGAGGTTCCTCAAAAAACTAAAAATAGTTACCATGTTTTCCAGCAATTCCACTCATTCCACTCCTCAGTATACATCCAAAGAAAAGGAAAATACTAATTTGAAAAGATACATGTGCTCCACTGTATAGTAGCATTATTTACAACAGCCAGGATACGGAAGCAACTTAATTGTCTATATACATATGAATATAATGAAGTATGATTATTTTGTCTTGTATAGGTTTGGTTGGTATCATGAGGTAAAGTCTGCCTCATTTTCTTCTTGTTTGCACACGAAGTCTTTACTCTCGTAAAGATTCCCATCTCTTGATTTATATATATATATATATACAATTTATATATACATATTCTATATAAATATATACATGTGTAGTAAATACACTTATATTTTTAAAAAGGTTATTTTATAATGTATCAGCAAAATTTAATTTTTAAAATAATTTCATCAATAATTTTATTTTCCATTCTTAGAACGTGTACTAGAAATCTAAGACAATATCAAAAATAAGAGTGCAAACAAGCATCCATACTGGATCCTAATTTTACCTGAAATTATTTTAGTTTTCTCTTTTTGTCATTTAGGATTTCTAAACTGAATAGTCTTAGTTTAAGTAGGTTTTTTTTTTTCTTTCTACTTCTAATTTATTTAGAGATTTATTTTTTTTTAATTTTATTTTATTTTTAGACTTTACATAACTGTATTAGTTTTGTCAAATATCAAAATAGAGATTTGTTTTAAAGTTAAGATGGCTGCAAAATTGTCTTAAATGCTTTTAAAACACCTATTGGTAATGAGCATATACCTTTTCACATAGCAGGAAAATTTTTGTATCCTTGAATAGACCTTTTTTAATAATATTTATTGCACTTATAATTCTACTGGCTAGTTAATGTGCTAAATTTTAGTTAAGATTTTTCCATCTCTGCCATAAAAATTCATCTATAACTCTCTCTTTTGTTCATCATTCTTAATCTGAAGTGACTAATTTAATTTCATGAAAATAAGAAAATATCTCTGGTTAATAAATATGACTCTGTGTTCTAAGTGTACTTTTCAGCAAGGTATGTTATATGTACTAACAAAATCATTATTCCTAATATAACCCTGATATCCACAGAAAACAAAATCATAATGTATAGCACTTTGTAACTCTTCTGTTTTCTCCATTACTTAGTTATTTAAAGAAGTGAATTTGAAAACATACATATCAGTAGTAAATTAAATTTCTATTATAATTCAGTGAACTCTGTAGCATAAACTTCAAAAAAGTACCTTCTGTATGACCATATGACCATACACATTGCATAAATTAACTAGAAAGTAAAGAGAGTAGAGAGCATTCTTGTTCCCAGAGATATATGTTTATAAGCAATATCAATGAAGAAATGTCTCAAATTATTCAACATAGATAAAGGGGACAGTGTATCCAAGTAAAAATTGTGTACTTTTTGGTAAATATATATATATATTCAAGTAATAATGAACATTGATGAGATATTATGAACTGTTTCTTTAAACATGTTTTTTGTTTTTATCTGCTATCTATCCAAATAATAGAAAAATATGGAAAAGTATAAGGAAGGATGTTAAAAAAACATAATCTAGATGAAAGTATAATTTGGATATATATCTCTCAGTCCAAAATTCAGATTGCATACATTTTAAATATATTTCTTGCTTATATCATATATATTATGACATCATGTATTTTTCATAAGCATTCACCATATTCCTCCTCTCATTTTCCAGGCAGTAGTCTAGGCACTAAGTTTTCAATAGGAAAGAAAGGAAGGAAAGAAGAAAGAGAGAGAAAGGAGGAAGGGAGGGAGAAAAAGAAAGGAAGTCTAGAGCACTAATTACCAAAATAAGTGATTAGTAAAAATTCTGAATTATAATTATGATAAGGGCTAGGAGGAAGGTATAGGATGCTATGAGAACCTGTAAAAAGGGAACACATCAGTCTAGCATCACGGGAGGAATTGTTAAGGGCTGGTTGAGGAGAATTTCAGACGAAGTGTGGAGTATTCAGAGCCCCTGGAATGGGCAGAAGCTTTGTGGATTCCAGAAACTAAGATAAAAGTGGCAATGATCGAAGCAAAGGCAGAGAAATGGAGGGAAACCTGGGGTGAAGCTTGAGAGTTAGACAGGGCTCAGTGGAACCAGGTCATACAGCATATTAGGCAGTGGGAAGCCTTTGAAGGGTTTAATAAAGGTGTACCACAAGCAAATTTGACTTAATAAAGTTGCTCAAGCTGCAACCCCAAGAAGATGTTGAATAGCAAGTGGCAACAGTGAATGTGTGGAGACCTGTTCATATGGCTGTCTAAGGGGCCAGGGTGGTGTTAATAGAAATGGAGTTCAGTTCAGTCGCTCAGTTGTGTCCAATTCTTCACAACCCCATAAATCGCAGCATGCCAGGCCTCCCTATATATCACCAACTCCCAGAGTTCACTCACACTCATGTCCATCGAGTCAGTGATGCCATCCAGCCATCTCATCCTCTGCCGTCCCCTTCTCCTCCTGACCCCAATCCCTCCCAGCATCAGAGTCTTTTCCAATGAGTCAACTCTTCGCATGAGGTGGCCAAAGTCCTGGAGTTTCAGCTTTAGCATCATTCCTTCCAAAGAAATCCCAGGGCTGATCTCCTTCAGAATGGACTGGTTGGATCTCCTTGCAGTCCAAGGGACTCTCAAGAGTCTTCTCCAACACCACAGTTCAAAAGCATCAATTCTTCGGCGCTCAGTCTTCTTCACAGTCCAACTCTCACATCCATATATGACCACTGGAAAAACCATAGCCTTGACTAGAATGGAGTAACTGTGTTCAAATGGCTATATGATAAACCATGGTATTATTGCAAACACAATTGGATACATCCACCCTAAACTTTTGGAGAAGGCAATGGCACCCCACTCCAGTACTCTTGCCTGGAAAATCCCATGGACGGAGGAGCCTGGTAGGCTTCAGTCCATGGGGTCACTAGGCGTTGGACACGACTGAGCCACTTCACTTTCACTTTTCACTTTTATGCATTGGAGAAGGAAATGGCAATCCACTCCAGAACTCTTGCCTGGAGAATCCCATGGACGGAGGAGCCTGGAAGGCTGCAGTCCATGGGGTCGCGCAGAGTCGCGTCAGTCATGTGGGACCCCATAGACAGCAGCCCACCAGGCTCCCCCATCCCTGGGATTCTCCAGGCAAGAACACTGGAGTGGGTTGCCATTTCCTTCTCCAATGCATGAAAGTGAAAAGTGAAAGTGAAGTCGCTCAGTCCTGTCCAACACCTAGTGACCCCTGGATACCAGGCTCCTCCATCCATGGGATTCAGCAGCAACCATAAACTTTGAATAAGGAGCTATTCATGCAAAGAAAAGATTTGTTCTCACAGCATGTGGTGGAGGTGGCAGCAACAATACTGAGTTTCCTGGGGAGCAGGGAGAACTGTGCTAGTGGCAGAAGCCAGTGTTTGACAGGAGCCACAGCAGGGCACTTTGGGAAATTCTGTGCACCTTGCCTGCAAAAGTAGTTTTCCCGACCTCACTGGTTTGTGGAGGGATTAGGTGTGTGCCACCCATGTCATTTACCCTTATTTGTCCCTGATTGTTTTCTAAACTTCATTCTGAAGCCTGAAGGCAAGTCTACAAAATTTAAGTTTATTCATTCATTCATCCAGTTTAAATCTGCCAGAGTCGAAGTTTCCTGCTTACATGTGGCGGTTTACTGAATTAGCAGTCTTTAATAGCAGTAAATCAACTTTATTCCTTCTGCCACTGTCATTAGATAGCCTACTTCTTTTCCTGCTATTGGATAAAATTGGGGGACATATTTCACAGCTTTCTGAGTTCCCTGTAGTCAGTCACAGGAACAGTCCCCTTTTTATAGTTAAAATGTCCAGTTCAATAACTTAAAAAGAAGACCTGTGAACTTTCAAATTAAGACTTTCTCCATTGCCTCCAGCTGTATACTAAATTAAGCTTGATATCCTGAAAGTCTGAGAGCAACAAATGGAGGGTGTGGGGGGTTTACTTAGCTCCTGTTTTTCCCTTGGCCAACAGTTGTTGTTTGACTCCTCCCTCCTACTCTCACTAGCCACAGGGGCTAAACTCCTTCAGGACTGTAGACATGATGAGTGAAGGAGAAGGAGTAGGAACTATGGAGCCCTGTCTTTTGTAAATGAAAAAGTCTGCAGAATCTTAAGGTGAAACTCTTGAAATTCCTCTCATTTGGCTGGAGGAAGCATTACCATCTTAATCCACCTTAGAGTGTTCAATGAAGCACTCTCAACAAAGAATTCCTGTCCTCCATCCCTAGGTCCCAATCTCAACTGCTTATAGAACAGAAATGGGGAGTCTCAGATGCTGACATGGAGGGTCTAGCAGTTCACTTTGCAAGAGGTACTGGGCAACTTCTAAACTGATCATCTATTTGCCATGAAGTGATGGGACCAGATGCCATGATCTTAGTTTTCTGAATGTTGAGTTTTAAACCAACTTTTTCACTCTCCTCTTTCACTTTCATCAAGAGGCTCTTTACTTCTCTTTCTGCCATAAGTGTGGTATCATCTGCATATCTGAGGTTACTGTTATTTCTCCTGGCAATCTTGATTCCAGCTTGTGCTTCATCCAGTCCACCATTTCTCATGACATACTCTGCATAGAAGTTAAATAAGCAGGGTGCAATATACAGCCTGAAGTACTCCTTTCTGGATTCGGAACCAGTCTGTTGTTTTATGTCCGTTTCTAACTGTTGCTTCTTGACCTGCATACAGATATCTCAGGAGGCAGATCAGGTGGTTTGATAGTCCCATCTCTTTAAGAATTTTCCACTGTTTGTTGTGATCCACAGAGTCAATGGCTTTGGCATAGTCAATAAAGCAGAAGTAGATGTTTTTCTGGAACTCTCTGGCTTTTTTGATGATCCAACAGGTGTTGGCAATTTCATTTCTGGTTCCTCTGCCTTTTCTAAATCCAACTTGAACATTTGGAAGTTCATGGTTCACATACTGTTGAAGCCTGGCTTGGATAATTTTGAGCATTACTTTGCTAGTGTGTGAGATGAGTGCAATTGTGTGGTAGTTTGAACATTCTTTGGCATTGTCCTTCTTTGGGATTGGAATGAAAACTGAACTTTCCCAGTTCTGTGGCCACTGTTGAGTTTCCCAAATTTGTTGGCATATTGAATGCAGCCCTTTCACTGCATCGTCTTTTAGGATTTGAAATAGCTCAACTGGAACTCCATCACTTCCACTAGCTTTATTCATAGTGATGCTTCCTAAGGCCCACTTGACTTCACATTCCAGGATGTCTGGCTCTAGGTGAGTGATCACACCATCGTGATTATCTGGGTCATGAAGATCTTTTTTACACAGTTCTTCTGTGTATTCCTGCCATCTCTTCTTAATAACTTCTGCTTCTGTTAGGTCCATACCATTTCTGTCCTTTATTGTGCCCATCTTTGCATGAGATGTTCCCTTGGTATCTCTAATATTCTTTATTTTGGGGGGCTCCAAAACCACTGCAGATGGTGACTGCACCATGAAATTAAAGACGCTTGCTCCTTGGAAGAAAAGTTAAGACCAACCTAGAAAGCAAAAGTGAAGTCGCTTAGGTGTGCCTAACTCTTTGTGATACCATGGACTGTAGCCTTCCAGGATCCTCTGTCCATGGGATTTTCCAGGCAGGAATATTGGAGTGGGTTGCCATTTTCTTCTCCAGGAAATCTTCCTGACTTAAGGATCAAATCCAGTTCTCCCACACTGCAAGCAGACTCTTTACCATCTGAGCCAACAGGGAAGTTCCTTGGAAGAAAAGTTATGACAACCTAGGCAGCATATTAAAAAGCAGAGACATTACTTTGCCAACAAAGGTCTGTCTAGTCAAAACTATGGCTTTTCCAGTAGTCATGTATGGATGTGAGAGTTGGACTTTGAAGAAAGCTGAGTGACAAATAATTGATGCTTTGAACTATGGTGTTGGACAAGACTCTTGAGAGTCCCTTGGACTGCAAGGAGATCCAGTCAGTCCATCCTAAAGGAAATCAGTCTGAATATTCATTGGAAGGACTGATGCTGAAGCAGAAACTCCAATACTTTGGCCACCTGATGCAAAGAACTGACTCATTTGTAAAGACCCTGATGCTGGGAATGATTGAAGGCGGGAGAAGAAGGGGACTACAGAGGATGAGATAGTTGGATGGCATCACCAACTCAATGGTTATGATTTTGAAACCCCAGGATTTAGTGATGGACAGGGAAATCTGGCGTGCTGCAGTCCATGGGGTTGCATCGAGTTGGACACGATTCAGTGACTAAACTGAACTGAAATGAAATTGATCTCAGCCTTCACGTTCTCTGCCAAAACTGAGATACAAAGAGACTCAAGGCAAACTGTTCTGTCACTCTTGCAGCTATGAGTCCTGACAAAAGAGCTTTTTGAACATTTAATAAGCCTTTTTTTTCTTAAACTTCACGCATTTATTGATAGGCAGGATAAAGACACACATTTTTTTTGTCCTACTTCCTATTTTATTTCATACCTAAGAATAGCATCAGTGGCTGATTAGCAAGATAGTTCAATTTTTGTAGGTCACGATACACCTGCTCTACATTTTGATTTCTTCAGCTTTGTAAGTAAGCCCTGTTTACTGCTTTAATCCATTACTTTAATTCATTCTTAGAAATTTTTAATGGTTTAATAGTGAATACATATATACTACTTAATTCTTCATTCCAAAAAATATATATTTCTATGCAATTAATTACCTTTTCTATTTTCTCAAGGAAATACAACATGTATCTTCCTGCTTTTAACAACCCTGGTTAGTCATCCATAATACACGTGTCAGCACCTTTCTGGTATTGGGAAAAGTATCTTTGGTAACACATTATGTAAGAATAGGTCTTTGGGAGTAAAATAAAAATACCTCAAAACAGAGGAATCCTAGGTGAAGACTAAAATGTCTGAAAGAACAAAAGTGGAAGCAGCTTATTATTTTTGAAAAAAGGGCAAACATGAATCAGCTCAACAAAAAACTCACCTGAGATAAAGAGAGTGTTTTACATACGACTCCAATGCTGGCCTGATGGTACAAAGAAAAGAACTGGCTTTGCACCTCCTACTGATTACCAAATGCTCCTCATTCTAATTATTAATTTAAAAACTAATCAGCAGGGACTCCACAGAGGCAGACAAGACAATTTGTGTCAGCTAGAATATATCAGGCAGTCTAGCCAAGTATCCAGCATATAGGATTATGCTTTCAGCTGCCGTCTCCTAATGGTCTGGATTTAGCTCTCTGAAAATCGGAGGAAATTAGCAATACTGCCAAATGTAGACTCTGCGCAGTCACTACTGGCAAGCTCCACTTGTGAGAGTCCACCCACCTTTATTACTGAAGTTGATACCTGTTTAAAAAGTAACAGAATGAAACTGATTCCAATTAAAGGTGAATAGGAATCAATTTAACTTGCTGCTTACACAGAGAACAGGTAATCTCCCAGATCTCTGCTCTAGTCTTTACTAATACTGCAATTTAAGGCAACTTACTTAACCTCTCTCTGCTCCTGTGTCTTCTCTTGATATCAGCTCTGCTGAGGGAAGCACCACCAAACCAGCTGATCATGAAAAGCAGAAAGGACTTTCTGATTGAGTAGAGAGGGAAAAGAGTACTGGAGATTAACCAGCAAGAGAAAATCAGTATCAGCGAGCAACCTTCTCACAAGAGACAAATATCAGAGGCCAAAGGAGCAGAAAGAAGGCAAGAGTAGCAGAACTGAGCAATTTCCAAGCTGTAGGAGGTGGTTTGATTAAATCAGTCTTTCATTCTGGGACACCAGATTTAAAGGGGCTAAAACATCTTTGAATCATACATGCAAGCATCTCAGGGAGTTACTGGAAATACTTGGGATGGCCAATCCTACAAAAAGATTTAGATTTCCTTAACAAATGAGTGATACAGGTGACCATTTTACTTTAAACACAACTGTTTCATTTTATATTCTAAATCTTGTAAAATCTGAGAATTTTTGTAGAGTGGTTTCAGAATGATGGGTGTACTGCTGCTTCTATAATGTCCCAAGCAAATAATTTAATTGCATTTCCAACATGACTGACTATTTTTAGTGTATATTTTAATTACACAAAATGCACAGCTCCCTGGAGGAGGGCATGGCAACCCACTCCAGTTCTCTTGCCTGGAGAATCCCACAGACAGAGGAGCCTCACAGGCTGTAGCCCATGGGGTTGCAAAGAGTTGGACAACTGAAATGACTTAGCCACACATGTGAATAGGTAATTTGCCAGGATGCTATGGGGTTAGGTCTACATCTTTGAGAATTGTCTCCTCTTCTCTACCATTTCTGTTTGTTTTTCTTTTATGGGATTTCCAAGAATTGTTTTTTTTTAATAGCCAAATAGCAACCCTTTGCCACTTCCACAAAAGAGATACAGCAATCTCCATCAAAATAATGAGAATTTTAGCAAGAACATCATAAGCATCACAGAGATGGAATCAGCATGGGGGTGAATTTACAATGCCTCACGCCATTTCTTTATTTGCCAAAACATAGAAGGAAAGGAAGTTAGGGACTAGTGTTCTGCTATTGAGAATGACAGAAGAATCTAAGATTTGTGACTATGAGGAATCAAATAATTGACTTTGGTCAGACATACTGTTTCAGCAGAACTAGAGGCTATCAATCAAAATGATCGATAAATTAGTAAGCTGGGTGGGATCTCTCCATACTAAATGTTAACTAAAACTATACTAAAAAGTATTTTAAAAATACATCATATGCCAATTTATTATATATATGTATATATTCTTTACCAATTTTCCATTTGTCAACTGC
Source organism: Bubalus kerabau (assembly GCF_029407905.1). NCBI lineage: Eukaryota > Metazoa > Chordata > Mammalia > Artiodactyla > Bovidae > Bubalus > Bubalus kerabau. Next base: position 45,178,153 of record NC_073633.1, read on the forward strand.
TTAAGGCCAAAGGTTAATAGAGATGCTTAGCAGATTAACTATAAATATATATATTAAATTTCATCATAACCGATTCTGCTCTGTGGCTAACAGTGTTACAAAGATTTCCCTTTGAATGCATCTCAGGGAATATAAAACACATGTTGAGGGAATTAGGTGCTGACTCTGAAATCTAAAAAACTTAGTCCAGAATAGCTCCATTTTCCTTAATAGAAACTTTTAAAAGGCATTAAATAGTATTAAAATTCATAACTAAACTACTATGGTGTTTCAAAGAAAATGAATAGGTGTCATTTTCTGCTTTAGCAAAGAAAATGCACATTTGGCAAGTCTGAATCCCAGGCCTTCTCTGGAGCAATTATTTCCTTTCATAAATAAAAAGTATTCAGAAGCATCTCTACCAGGCCAAACCCACCAGGCTGACTTTGACCTTTTTTCACTATTCATAAGTGGGTATTTAAACCTGGTACTATGTTAGTAAACCTTTGACTATTTTGTCTTTTGTCTCTAACTTTGGTATTTTGCAGGTATTTAAAATATCTTCTCCCTAGTCTATTTAGAAATTTTACAAAATGCATTGATGTTAATTCATTTACTCTATAAATTCTTTCATGTCTACCATTTGTGTATCAAGCATTCAGCTAGTACAAAAATAGAAAAATAACTAAAGGAAATGACTACTGGGGAAGATCTCACAACTCAGTGAAGCAGAAAATAAAGAAAAATAAACATCCTCAGGTAGAAGGTGCTATGGTAATGATGGGAGACAGCTTATATTATAGATATGCGATTATATAACATATCCAAAATTTTACAGAGATCCAAGGCAGAAATAGCAACAGATTTTGCCTGATGGTGGAATACAGAGGACACGAGCTGAGGATGGAAAAGTGAAGAGGCTAACATTTTTCTAGCAGAGGGATGAGCAAGCACTTGGAGGTATAAAAGAATATGGTATACACAGGCAATTGCAAGGAGTTTGAAGTTGTTGTGTGTGTCCATGCTCAGCCTCTAAGTCATGTTCGACTCTTTGCAACCTCATGGACTGTAGCCCACCAGGCTCCTCTAACCATAGGGTTTCTCAGGCAAGAATACAGGAGTGGGTAGCCATTTCCTACTTCATGGAATCTTTCTGATCCAGGGATTGAACACACATATCCTGTATTGGCAGGCAGGTACCTTACCACTGAGCCTCCTGGGAAGCCCCTCAAAGTTGTTAGAGCAGTACATGTTTTTATTCTACATATTTATATTCTTATGAGCAATGAAGATCACCAGAAACTTTTGGGAGATGATGAAAACAACTCTATGTATTAGAATGTTAACTTGCTTGATAAACAATTTTAATTGAGAATCTACTATGCCTGGCCATTTGTTAGGCCATGGAAAAAAAATTGTGGTCATAGCACAGTGATTGTCCACACGAAGATGAATATTAAACAAATAATTATAAGTAACAAATATTAAACAAACAATTCTAAATATACGATGTTATGGGAAGGGAAAATCAACGAGTCATCAAGTTCAAATATGTAATTTAAAAAATCTGTGTTTTCATTTATGGTTCACCATTACTTGAAATTTTTATTGTTTTTCCTCTATTTACATCTGTAGTAAGTAATTCTTTACTATTTAATATAACAATAACATTTGAGGGCAATTATTCTCATTTTTCATAATATTTTCTTTGTTTTTTTAAATCTGATTATTATTCCAAACAAACTATTGGGTATCTATGAAGAGCGACCATCTCCATACTATTCAGGTTCTTATTTTTTTTCTTTCTTTCCTACGTTTTAAATTATGAAAACATGACAATGTAGTTACAGGAGACTTGAAAAAATACAGAACAAAGTTACATATAGTTCCACTGTATATCACAATTATTTTTTAAGTAAATGTCAACTTTTAGAGTTTCAATTTCAAATTATTTTTCTGTCTATTCATATTATTCAGATTCTTAAGCCACATTGATAATATATATCTGAATCAATTCAAGTCCATTTATGCATCATTAAAAGTTTGGAGCTTTCTTTATAAAATCAGATATACTTTTACTATATATTCTAATAGACTATTGCTGATATATAGAATTTTAATATAAAAAGGAAACAAAGCACAAACCTGTAGTTTCTATGGAAACACAAAGGGAGGTAAACATTTTAAATTAAGTTATGACAAATATTTAATTGCTAAACCTCATTATTTAAACTTATCAGTTCAGTTCAGTTGCTCAGTCATGTCCAACTCTTTGCAACCCTATGAACTGCAGCACGCCAGGCCTCCCTGTCCATCACCAACTCCCAGAGTTTAATCAAATTCATGCCCATTGAGTAGGTGATGCCATCCAACCATCTCATCCTCTGTTGTCCCCTTCTCTTCCTGACCCCAATCTCTCCCAGCATCAGGGTCTATTCAAATGAGTCAGCTCTTTGCATCAGGTGGCCAAAGTATTGCAGTTTCAGCTTCAGCATCAGTCCTTCCAATGAACACTCAGGCCTGATCACCTTTAGGATGGACTGGTTGGATCTCCTTGCAGTCCAAACGACTCTCAAGAGTCTTCTCCAACACCACAGTTCAAAGGCATCAATTCTTCAGTGCTCAGCTTTCTTCACAGTCCAACTCTCACATCCATACATGACCACTGGAAAAACCATAGCCTTGACTAGATGGACCTTTGTTGGCAAAGTAATGTCACTGCTTTTTAATATGCCATCTACGTTGGTCATAACTTTCCTTCCAAGGAGTAAGCGTCTTTTAATTTCATGGCTGCAATCACCATCTGCAGTAATTTTGGAGCCCAAAAAAATAAAGTCAGCCACTGTTTCCACTGTTTCCCCATCTATTTGCCATGAAGTGATGGGACCGGATGCCATGATCTTAGTTTTCTGAATGTTGAGCTTTAAGCCAACTTTTCACTCTCCTCTTTCACTTTCATCAAGAGGCTCTTTAGTTCATAAATTCATCAAAATATTCTAGTGGAGGAGTTACAACAAATTCAAGCAAATAATGATTCTATATTCTGTTTTAACCAGAAGAGCATCATTTCTTAATAACTTAATTTGGATTTCCTAAACATGGCAATATCAAGAGACACACTTTAATCAGTTAATGTTTTACTAGATTCTAATGAAGTAGTTCTCTGTTTTTATTCATCATGTGACTGCATTATTCTATTCTCCATTCTTTTAATTAATTTATTTTTTTGCTTTCTAATTAATCATAAATATATTAAGATAATCTTGATTGGTGAGTTTTAAAAACTATAGCTTATTGCTTATCATTTTAGATTCATAAGTTAGAGTTCATTTTAGCTGATACAATTTAAATTTTCTGTTTTCAATGATTTAATTTTCTTTCCTATTTAGTAAGTGGATATAGCTTCCCTTTCTCTTCCTTTTTCTCTTCCTTTCCTCTCTTACTTTTTATTGTTATACTTTGCTTTGCAAATAACATTACATCCATCATCATATATCATTAAATATCATAGGTGAAATAAAACAGGAGGATTAATTCCAGACCCACTTTTTCTATTCATTAAGAGTGTGACATTGTAAAAGGCAGTTAGACTGAATTTTAATTTCATCATATTTATACTAAGAATTTGAAAGTAACTGATTTTTCAGTTCCCTAATATAAATTTCTAATTGTCTACATTTATTGTCTGGTGAACTTCAGCCATGTTTTCTTTCAACATTAATTCACAACAATAATTCAACATGTTATTATATGCTAGGAATTGTACCAAGAACATACCATTAGGGGAAAGCACTCCCCATAAGCTTTGATTCTTGTTTACCTGTGACATCAGGATAGTATAACAGATTATTTTATCTCTTTGAAAAGAGCTGTCTTAAAAGTAGATTATTTTTCTCGTGATTAAATTTTGATTGAGGCATTTTTTATCACACAACTTATCAGAATTTTCACCTTATATTGATACTGTTGAGTATCAACTGTTCACCCCAAAATATATGTTCACCCCAAAATGTGAATATTGAAGCCCAATATGACTATACTTGGAGATATGACCTTTAAGGAGTTAACTAAGGTTAAAAGAAGTTATAAGAGTGGGTCCCTAACCCCAAAGGACTGATGTCCTTATTAAAAGAGGAAGAGACATCATGCGTGCATGCATAGAAGAAATGCCATCTTGAGGATAAAGTGAGAAGGCAACCATCTGGAAGCCAAGAGAAGCCTCATCAGAATCCAACTCTGCCAGGACCTTGATCTTAGAATTCCTGCCTGCAAAACTAAGAGATACCAAACTGCTGTTATGTAAGCCACCCAGTTCATGGTATGAAGTATGACTTCATTTTCACCTGAATGTTGAGCTGAAGTTTCTTCTGAACCAAAATCCAGTTTAGCAAACACTTGCTATGCATGTACATTTTGTTCTTCTCTAAACATTTGTTATCTATACATGTGTAAGATTGGACTCATCATCTTCCCTTTATATCCTTCTGTGTTCATCATTCTAGGGACTAGAGTCATCATAGACCAAATTTACCATGTTCAAGATGTCTTCATCAACCTTGATTCAACAGCTGAATTTAATAAATCTCTAAGCCAGTAAGGTCTATCCCCTAAGTCCATCTTAGAGCCTAACATGTCAATCTCTATTGCATCTACCAAATTTAGGCATGCACCACAATTTAGGCATCTCTGGCTTATATTTTAAGTATTTCTCCCTCTAGTTTCACTCCTTATATTCCTACATCCATTCATTACAATATAGCAAATGAGAGTTTCTATATTTTGAACTAGACCCCTACCCCAATAGCTGTCAAATGTCACAAAATAATGTTCATATGTTTTCGTGAGGTTTATAAAGCAGGTCATAATCTTCCCTAGATGACTGCTGTCTCCCACCATCATATCACTCAATTTTTATATGTGTTCAAGTTATGTTGAAATAACTGCAGGGTCTTAAACAGGCAACAATGATTACAGCAAAGATAACAATAATAACTGACAGTATATTTATTGGTCACTTACTCTTGGCTAATAACTGCACAAAACACATACACACATAAACAGATCAAACCGATAGAACATACTTTTGATATACATAATATTATCATTGGAATTCATCAGAGTTTTAGAAATTAAATGACTTCTACAAAATAGTTCAACATCAGAATTCAAATCCAAGTCTTCCAGAAATCAAAATGTATGTGGGCTATGCTGCCTCCCTGAATTCTTTCGTCTCTGGGCCTTAGAGAGTTGCCTCTACCTGAAAATCTCTATCCCTTTTTTGCATATCTAACTCTTATTTGATATTTAAGGTTCAGATATCAATTCTATGAACAAACATAAAATAATGATCTTCCCCCTCAAATAATGGCTTAAACCCCTTATTTGATTTAGCACAGACACTATATTTATCATACATTCATTATATATCTTATATAAATTAAGTTTAAATGATATGCACATACATATATGTGTGTATCTAACTAAATACATGGATGTCTACCTATGTATCTCCTTATTCTGAAAGAAACAGAAATATTTATGCATAGGTATTAGCATTTCTTACTGTTGAAGTTTCAACCTCCTTTAACATTATTTATTTTGTTGATTTAAATTCTCTGCTTCAATATTCCTTAATTAAAATGTGTTAATGGTCAATATTTCCTTGAAAGCTAGTCAAGCAGTCTTTATTCATGCATAATTGCTTTGCAGATAATAGTAGGGAAAACAATCAAACAGCTGCAAATTAGACCTCTATTGGGATATTTTAGAACATTTTTTTGTCCATGTAGTTAATTAGAAATCAACCCATATGATGACAAATTTTATAAACTGATACTGGTATAAATTTGGATCACTTTACAAAATAGCCATGTGGTCCAGATGCAGCTTTCTATTCAGTCTCTCTCTCCATTTCCCTCTGTCATTTCCTCTTTCCCTCCCTCCAACGTTGCTGCAATATTTTCTAACATGTAAGACAAGCAAAATTTGCATTTTCAAAGAAAGTTTAGCTAATCAGAATCAATTTGAGCATTGTAGAATAAATGTCATTCTATCCATACCCTCCTTGAAAATGCCGTTAAATAGATAATAGTCAAGGTAAAAGATATGTTTTATGAACTAAAGTATGGTGTGTGTGTGTGTGTATGTGTGTGTGTATGCCCGTGCACGCTCACTCAGTTGTGTCCAACTCTTTGTGGCCCCGTGGACTGTAGCCTGCCAGCCTCCACTGCCCATGGATTTTTCCAGGTAAGAATACTGGAGTGGGGTACCATTTCCTCCTCCAGACTGAGCTAAAGAGTTAAAGATACCTAAAACTCATGCATTATGAAGAGAGCAGAGATACTGATTAAAGTTTAACATAGGTTGAATACACACACCAAAATCTAGGTTTATCTATTAAAATAGAATGTGTGATTTTAGAATACACGAAAAGAATAAATAAAACTAGAACAAATAAAACATATAAAGGAAATAAAGCAAAGCATCCCTATAAAATGAAATTAATGAATAATGCTAGAAATGTAAAATATATGTTAATAATACTAATGTAAGTTGATAATATAATTTAAGAATTTTCTTTTCAAAAGTCCAATGATATGGTCTTTACAGAAGACATACCTAAATAAAATGTTAAAATAATGCTATAAAATATTTTAAAGAAAAGGATGCATAAGAAAAGGCAAATATTAACCATGATAATATTATGGCAGCACCATTAATATGAATAAAATAAGGCAAAAGTACTGATAGTGATAAAGTGTGTCATTATTGTATAATTTTGAATATTATTTTTCAGAAAGACAATGATGATATATATATGCTGCGTAGCAATTTTAAACATTTTACATGTATTAACCTAATTATCTGCAAACACGCTCATCAGATGTGGGAAAGTGATATAAAATAAATACAATTTAAAAAGAAAGAACAGAATCATCCTTGTTTACAGATTATATGATCATATATATATAGAAAACACTAGGGACCCTTATTAAAAATACTTTTAGGACCAGTAAAGGAATTCAGTGAAACTACAGGAAACAAAATCAACATACAAAAGTCAGTTGCATTTCTATACACTAACAATTATCTGAAAAGGAAATTATGAAAACAATCCCATTTACAATAGTACCAAAAACAATAGTACCCCCCCAAAATAAAATACTTATGAATACACTAAGTAGATGAAAGAGTATACACTGAAAGTACAAAATATTAATGGAAGAAATTTTAAAAGATATAAACAAATGGAAACATATCCAATGTTCACATTGGAAGAATTAATATTGTTAAATATCCATGAACCTCAAAGATATACATATTCAATACAACCCCTATCAAAATTCCAGTGGTTATTTTTTATAGAAATAGAAAAACAAGTCTAAAATTAATATGGAATCACAAAAGACTGTGAACATCTGGAACAATCATTAGAAAGAAAAACAAAACTGGTAACATCACATTCCTGATTTGAAAATATAATTTAAAACCATAGTAATTAAAAGAGTATCAGACTGTCAGAAAAACAGACAAATAGACCGATGGAACAAAACACAGGGGCCAGAAATCAATCCATGAATACATGGTCAATTAATCAACAAAGGTACCAAGAATACACAACAGAAAAAGGATAAACAAATGGTGCTGAGAAAACTGTATCAGATCAGATCAGATCAGATCAGTCGCTCAGTTGTGTCCGACTCTTTGCAACCCCATGAATCGCAGCACACCAGGCCTCCCTGTCTATCACCAACTCCCAGAGTTCACCCAGACTCACGTCCATCGAGTCAGTGATGTCATCCAGCCATCTCATCCTCTGTCGTCCCCTTCTCCTCTTGCCCCCAATCCCTCCCAGCATCAGTCTTTTCCAATGAGTCAACTCTTCGCATGAGGTGGCCAAAGTACTGGAGTTTCAGCTTCAGCTTCCTTCCTTCCAAAGAAATCCCAGGGCTGATCTCCTTCAGAATGGACTGGTTGGATCTCCTTGCAGTCCAAGGACTCTCAAGAGTCTTCTCCAACACCACAGTTCAAAAGCATCAATTCTTTGGCGCTCGGCCTTCTTCACAGTCCAACTCTCACATCCATACATGACCACAGGAAAAACCATAGCCTTGACTAGATGGACCTTTGTTGGCAAAGTAATGTCTCTGCTTTTCAATATGCTATCTAGGTTGGTCATAACTTTCCTTCCAAGGAGTAAGCGTCTTTTAATTTCATGGCTGCAGTCACCATCTGCAGTGATTTTGGAGCCCAGAAAAATAAAGTCTGACACTGTTTCCACTGTTTCCCCATTTATTTCCCATGAAGTGATGGTACCGGATGCCATGATCTTCGTTTTCTGAAGGTTGAGCTTTAAGCCAACTTTTTCACTCTCCACTTTCACTTTCATCAAGAGGCTTTTGAGTTCCTCTTCACTTTCTGCCATAACGGTGGCGTCATCTGCATATCTGAGGTTATTGATATTTCTTCCGGCAATCTTTATTCCAGCAAATTTGGAAAACTCAGCAGTGCCCACAGGACTGGAAAAGGTCAGTTTCATTCCAATCCCAAAGAAAGGCAAGGCCAAAGAATGCTCAAACTACCACACAATTGCACTCATCTCACACGCTAGGAAAGTAATGCTCAAAATTCGCCAAGCCAGGCTTAAGCAATATGTGAACTGTGAACTTCCTGATGTTCAAGCTGGTTTTAGAAAAGGCAGAGGAACCAGAGATCAAATTGCCAACATCTGCTGGATCATGGAAAAAGCAAGAGAGTTCCAGAAAAACATCTATTTCTGCTTTATTGACTATGCCAAAGCCTTTGACGGTGTGGATCACAATAAACTATGGAAAATTCTGAAAGAGATGGGAATACCAGACCACCTGATCTGCCTCTTGAGAAATCTATATGCAGGTCAGGAAACAACAGTTAGAACTGGACATGGAACAACTGACAGGTTCCAAATAGGAAAAGGAGTTCGTCTAGGCTGTATATTGTCACCCTGCTTATTTAACTTACATGCAGAGTACATCATGAGAAATGCTGGACTGGAAGAAGCACATGCTGGAATCAAGATTGCCAGGAGAAAACTGTATAGCCACACGCAAATAAATGGAATTGGATCATTATCTTACACCTTACAGAAAAATCGACCAAAAATGGATTAAAGGTTTAAGTTTATGACTGGAAACTGTAAAGATCCTGGAAGAACATATGGGGGAAATGCTTCTGGATATTGGTCTTGGCAACGATTTCATTGATATGACTCAAAAGCACAGGCAACAGAAGGAAAAGTAAACAAATGTGACTACAGCAAACTAAAATTTTTCTGAACTAAATGAAGCAAATAACAAAGTGAAAAAGCAACCTGTGAAATGGGAGAAAATATTTGTAACCATATAATAGATAAAGGAGTCAATTTCCAAAACACATAGGATCTCATACAGCTCAGTAGCAAAGAAACTAAACTTTATTTAGAAATGGACTAATAAGTTGAATAGACATTTGTCCAAAGAAGATATTAAAATGGCCAAAAGATATATGACAAATAGTGAACATAAGTGAAAGTGAAAGTCACTCAGTCGTATCTACCTCTTTGTGAACCCATTGACTCTACAGTCCATTGAATTCTCCAGGCCAGAATACTGGAGTGGGTAGCTATTCCCTTCTCCAAGGGATCTTCCCAACCCAGGTCTCCCGCATTGCAGGTGGATTCTTTACTGATAGAGCTACCAGGGAAACGCTAATCATCAAAAAAATGGGACACGACTTAGCAACTAAATACCACCAACTAATCATCAGAGAAATGCAAATCAAAATCACAATGAGGTATCACCTCACACCTATTAGGATGGTTATTATCAAAACAGCAGAAGTCAACAGTATTGCTGAGGATGTAGAGAAATGGAAACCTTTGTAAATTATCAAATTTACAAAGAAATGCCTAACAGTGCAACCACTATGGAAATAAGTATTGAGATCCCTCAAAACATTAAATATAGAACTACCCTAAGATCCATTGACCAAACTTCTGAATATTCATCTAAAAGAATTTCAATCAGGATATCAAAACCCCTCAAAGTAATTGCAGCCTTATTTACAACAGCCAAGATATGGACAAAATTAAATTTCCATCAATAAATAAAACAGAAAATGTGGTTTATACATATAATGGAATATTATTCAACTTTAAAAAAGGAGAAAATTCTGCAACATGCAAAAGTGTTGATTAACCCTAAGGGTATTATGTTAAGTGAAACAAGCTAGTCACATGAGAGCAAATACCATATGATTTCATTTAAGAAAAATAAAGTAACAGTCTGAGAAAGGATACTTGTAACACATATTACAATAATTAATTTTAAAAGAATTTAAGGTCTTTCTTAAAATGAAAAACAACAAAAATGACCAGTCTAAAAATAATTGAGAAATTGTATGGAAGGCTAACTTACAGAAAAGCTAGGCTAGTGTTCATAAATATGCAAAAGGTATGTGTCCTTACTAGTAATTAAAAATATCAAATAAAAACTTTCAAGATACCATTTAAGACCTCTTTGATTGGCAAAGTAACAACTGCTGACAAGAATATGGGAAACAAAACATCCAATAAATTCCTTATTAGAATGAATTTTAACACAGCCACTTTGAAGAGTATTTGAACAATATAGTTCAATATAGTTGAAGATGCACCCTCAGACCAAGTAATTCTACTTTTAGATATATACATTGAAAAATATTACAGATGTGCATATGAAGACATTTATACTAATATTCAATTAGTTCCTAGCAAAAAATTAGAGAAAAGTTTTAGTATCACACTACTCAGTGAGATTGCTGTACTATAGTTTAATAAATGAGCTAAACCTTAATGTATTAACTTGCTGCTGCTGCTGCTAAGTCGCTTCAGTCGTGTCTGACTCTATGAGACCCCATAGACGGCAGCCCACCAGGCTCCCCCATCCCTGAGATTCTCCAGGTAAGAACACTGGAGTGGGTTGCCATTTCCTTCTCCAATGCATGAAAGTGAAAAGTGCAAGTGAAGTCTCTCAGTCATGTCTGACTCCTAGCGACCCCATGGACTGTAGCCCACCAGGCTCCTCTGTCCATGGGATTTTCCAGGCAAGAGTACTGGAGTGGGGTGCCATTGCCTTCTCTGAATGTATTAACTTAGATAACTCCAAAAAAACTTATGTGGAATAGAAAAAAAATTAAGCTGTAGAAAGTGCATTCTGTTTCATAATATTTTAATTACTGAAATACAAAAATACTACATATGATATATGCATACAAAAACATGTAACAAATGCAAACAATCAAAACTTGGATAAGAAAGATAAAATTTTTGTCTCATATTCCATGTAATGCTGGGAGTCCAATGCAATACATTTTGATGACATTATTTAATAATTATAATTATTAATTAGAAAGTTAATTCTAATATTAATAGATACTATAGGTAAATATATATCTAATATGGGTAAGGTGAACATTATTAGAAACATAATTATTTTCATTAAAAATAATACATTAACCATTTTCAAATAATTAGGAAATCATACAATCTATATGTCTAATAATAAATGCTAAAATCTATAGAATGCTTAAAGATTATTTCCTTTTCTACAAGCTTTATCAATACTAACTCAATACTAACAGAAATCTTATGAGGTTATGAAGATTACAAGTAAGCAAAAACTACAGTATTTAGGAAACTTCTCATGATGGTATAACCCTTAAGTGACTGAACTGAATTTCAAACCCAGACATGGATTTGAATAGCATGGTCTAATTCATGCTATTAAACATATATTCTACTGAATCTTGATATGCCTTAAATACAAGCTGACTTTTGACTGAGACCGATAGTCACTCAATCCTTCTCAAATTACTCTGGATTTGTAAATCAACAGATGGAGCCCAATCCTCTCTCTAAAGAAATATATTTACTGGATCGCTTGGATTTTTCTGGGATGATCGTGTATTGTTGATTACATTATTACCACCTTCTTTTGTTAATTTGTTCTCTTGTTTTGCTCTGAGTTTATAATCATTTGTTTTATCTCATTCTGGATGTGGCTCTGTTTCTATGATGAGGCTGGGCCAATATTCCCACTTATTTCTGCTGCCAATAATGAAGAGTTAGAAAGATCCTATTTACACATGTTATTATTTTCAATGTAAATAGTTAGCCACAGCTGCTGCAATTTTCCCAATTGTTAGGCAGAAAAATGAGGTGGGGAGATGAGGGCACAAATACATCATCTGTCTAAGCATTCAGAATGAAAGATGAGACAAGACCAAGAAAGAATTTGTTTCCAGGACACCAAACTTCAAACTGAATGGATCAATATATATCCTATTAACACCTACCATGTACAATGAGCATATTCTTAAGACAGGGTTTGAAATTAGTCATTAAAATGCTAACACATGCCAGGAATTTTCAGAAATATTTTTTCTAATTACCTCACATAACTAGTTGGTGACCTGAAGAACAATAGAATATTAGATGACACAATGCCTTTAGTGATCCAATAAAAAAAGTTCTGTAAGTACATTTTAAATGAGTAACCAAGAATAATATTAAACCACTTAAAAATTAGTTGAGTGAACATATATATTATTTAAGATATTCTATCTCCAATTTAAGGTTTGTGAGATGAATTCATGTTAATATGTGATTCCAGTTCATTTATTTCCATTATGATAATATTTAGCTTTATGAATATACCAAAGTGCTCATCTCCATTTTAGTAATAAATATGAATTCTCCCTTTTCTTGTTCTGCTGTTATGATTATTGCTTTTTTCAATGACCTTTAACATATATCCTTGGGAGCATATAAACAGATAAAACAGAGGGTAAAGAAGCAAAATAGTAGTATATTGTTAAATAATGCATATATATTATAAAATCATAAAAATATATATTGAAAAGAACACCAAAGACAGAACAGAAATTATCCCTAAGAAAGTAGGGGTACACAGGGGATTTTAGCTACACTGACCTTGCTCTGTTATTAAAGTAGGATGTAGACATTAGGTGTTTGTTCTAGTATCTCTACATTTTCTAGAGTTCCCAAATACTCTATCAAATTATGCAAATGTAATCCCCTTACATGAAAATACAAAGATAAAATAGTTTTCCCATTTGAGATTTTGTAAAACTGACTAAGTAACCTGTCTTTTTTAATTTTTCTTTAAAAACTAAAGCCACTGGTTAAAGTTCCCATTCGTGGTAATTGGAAACTTCTAAAATGAATCCCAATGACCCCTCTTTCCGGTATGCATGACCTGGGTAAGCTTCTCCCTTTGAGCATGGGCTGTAACTCACTTCTAATACATAGAATGTAGCAAAAGTAAAAGGATTTCACTTCAATGATTAAGTTATAACGACATGGTGGTTTTCTTCTTGGATATCCACTCCCACCCTTTTGCTTGTCTGGTCTATGAGAAACAGGTTACTGTGTTGTGAGCTGCCATGTGATAAGGGACTTTTATCTCTGGGGAATAGCCAATGGTGTCATGAAGCCTGCCAACAATCATATGATTTAAGATTGAAAGTGAATCTTTACTCAGTCAAACCTTCAGATGGCTATAGTCCTCCTGGCTCACAGCTTGGTTACAGCCTTGTGAGAAATCCTGAGCCCCAAGACCTAGCTAAGCCATGATGAAATTCCTGACACACATAAACTGTGAGATAATAAATGTTTGTTAACTGTGAGCTATCAATATTTGTTATTTTAAGCCACTGAGTTTGGAGTAATTTATGATGCAACAATAAACACTGGGAAAGGAAAATAAACTGGACCACAGGAATGTAAAACTATTTCTAGAAGTAAAGTTAAAAAGAATAAATATGAAATATTCTTCATATATTCAAAAAGATAACTAGAGGGGATTAATTTCTAACATGACAGAGCAAGGAGATCAACAAATCCTCTCCCAAAGAAGGCAACACACATTCCAACCCTCTGAAATTGACTCTAGGCATACAACCTACTGAAAAACATTTACTCACAAAATTCCTGAACTTCAGGTAAGGACAGCACAAATCTGTGATGCTTATGTTTGTGGCTACTTCTCTACCCCAACCAGGCGCTATCTTCATCATACTTTAAACTAGCCTTAGAAAAGAGAAGTTCTGCTGCTGCTGTCAAAGACAGCTCATTGACTGAGAGGTTTTCACTTAAGGCAAGCAAACAGGAGAGCTGACAGCTATGGGATCCTGAGTTTGCAACCTTATCCTCCCGTGGCATGCATGTTCAGACACGCACACACACATACACACACACCTACACACTAAAGTTTATCAATAATTACTTTTCAGTTGCTGCAACTGTCACTCCCCAAGGTGCAGGAGCAGCTTGAAGCCTTCATACTGCTCCTTTATGAAAAATGTTCTTCCCAGAGTGACTTGACAAGAAAGCATGGGAATTATTGCTTCAGAGCCATGGGATACAGTTGGCTCAGTACCTCTTTTTAAGTCTCACCAAAGTCACTAGATGGCTTTCCCAGGTGGTGCCAGTGGTAAAGAACCTGAGTGCCAATGCAGGAGACATAGGGGAAGCAGGTTCAATCCTGGGTCAGGAAGATCCCCTGGAGGAGGAATGGCAACCCACTCCAGTATTCTTGCCTGGAGAATCCCATGGACAGAGGAGCCTGGTGGGCTACAGTCCAAAGGGTCACAAAGAGTCAGACACAACTGAAGCGACTTAGCACAAAGTCACTAGATATAGGCAAAAAAATATTATTCTTGGCAACTACAGTTATTGAGTCAGCTGTCATTTCTGTTCTTCCTAGTATAACATGGAGATGGTTGAACCCATCCACTTTTCCTCCTCCCAATCACCTCTTAAACAAAAAATCATTATTGATTTTCAAGTTTAATGGTGACTGAAAACAAACCTATGTCATTAGGCAAACAAGCATCGTTTAATTTTAAGCCCAAACATCTTTCCTAAATCATGGAAGTAATGACTAAATTTCAATTTCTATTTAAACCCTGATTGTGAGAAGCACAGCTCAGTACATGGTTCTCAAGGGAACAGATTTAAACATTCAATCACCATGTTAGGTAGGAGATGGATTTAATAGGTTTATCATCATATTTGGTGGTCTCTCTCACTGATCTGGTGATAATTAACACCTAAAAAGCACATCAGTTCAGAAATAAAAAGAAATAATGAGGTTACGCTCTAACACCCTAGTAAAATGTCACTCTCTCGATAACTTCTCCAGAATTTCACTTGTCTGCCAGGTCCAGTTGTTTCTCTCATTAATCTGTGGCTTTCACTGTAGGGTAGTGGCAACATCTTACAGAACTGCTCAGTCTTCTGGCCTCTATATTTACTAAACAAACAGCCCGTGATAAATTCATATCAGTTTGACCTGCCATAACATCCAATGTGAGGCTAGAGTTGATCCCATCCAAATTGGAATGCACAGCATCTTCCTTCTGCTTCCATGCAGTGCCTGGAAATGGCCACTTTGCTAATCTACGAGTTGGAACCTAATGACCCTTTGCAATGCTGCTGTGGTAAAATAGCATGAATGTGTAACAAGTCTCACTGACTTTAATATACACAGCCTCCCAGGATAGCAAGCCAGGTCGAAATCAATTATGTGGGTGGGAAGGGCTGCCTATTCTCTGGGCTGAACTATTAGGCAGTCAAGACATGCTGCTTTTTATATTATTATATTAGCACATCTGTTTTCAAGGCAAGTGTCCTTTAGAATTTTTCTCATAGATCTATGGTGGAAATATATAAACATCAGCAAATTCAATAAACTGCTTCACAGATCAACTTGAATGTAAGGTCAAAGTTCTCAGACATGACACATCCTTAAAATATTATCTTTGGCTATGAAAAAAATAAATGCATTGCTGTGAGATTATCATATCTGTATGACATTATATAACATTTAGACTCTTAATATTTGGAAGATCATCATGGCGTATAAACCATGGAGCACTTTTCTTTCCATTTTCCCCTTTATGAAATGAACATTACTAACAGAAATTGTTCCAGTGGGGGGAAATATGGCTTAGCACAGAACTATCTAAATCAATTTTCTTTTCACATCCACAGTAGAATACAGCTATGAGTTGCTGGAGTAATATAGTAGAAAACCCAATGTAGGAGACTTGCGTGTACACTGTAGTTTTCAATCTTATTACACTATCTTGTTTGAAACAATATAGTTGGGGTCAGGGTACTTTTCTCCAGGTTTTTCAGAAGGCACTCATTTATGTAACTGTTTCCAAATGTGGGAAGTTGAGATTTGTTCTACATGCTGTTACCTTAGATTTAGGGAAGGTAGATAGTTTTTCAGCTGAAATGTTAAAAAGTGATTTTCAAAAGTTTAAAAGATACTTTTAGTATATGAACTTAGCTAGTGTCACATATATTTATGTATACACAAATGCATTTTATATTTTACATATACATTATATATTTGTATGTACTTATATATATGGACTTCCCAGGTGGCACTAGTGGTAAAGAACCTGTTTGCTAATGCTGGAGACACAGGAGACATGGGTTCGAACCCTGGGTCAGAAAGATCCCCGGAGGAGGCAATGGCAAACCACTCCAGCATTCTTGCCTGGAGAATTCCATAGACAGAGGAGCCCAGTGGGCTACAGTCCATAGGGTTGCAGAGTTGACATGACTGAGTGACAAAGCAGCAGCAGCAGAAACCGGTTTATATTAGGATGCCAGAATTTTTAAAATAATATGAAAACCCTAGAAAACTGCCATAATGTTCTTTCTTTTTTGAAAGCATTTAAAAACATCTTTTACAGATCTCCTAAACTAGTACCACTTATTTCATTCAAGAGAACAAAAAGTGCTTTCTACATACAACCATTGATTTCTGAAGCTTAAAAAATGAGGAAATGCTAGAAATTTTACCATCAATGCTTATTTATGGTATCCGTTTTTAGAAAAGGCTATCTCAGGGCCATTTTATCTTTTTGAAAATTGTCATTGTCACATCTATAGTTTATGTCTTCATTTGATTAAGGTTTCAATTACCTGCTTCAATTTCTTGCGAAACTCTTTACTAGAAAAGAATTCTATGTCCATGAAGCTAGCAGATTACCAAGCTAAGTATAATAATGCCTTCTGAATTTTCTCACTAATAATAGGTTGTAATTGCCTACTTGTTTCTACATCTGCTGTTCAACCTTTGTAATTAATGAACACACCATGGTTAAATGGTAAATCTAATGCACTGCAGTCAGAAAATACTTAGTAATGTCACACACACACACACACACACACACACACACACACACATTTTAGCTTTCCTTCTCAAACTCAAAACACAGTAATATGGACCTACCTGTGGAGCACACAGTGAAGGAGTAGGAAGCAGAGAAACCTAGATGCTAATCAAACGTACAGAGTGTCACAGTTCATACAAATGAAAAATCACCCCAGATAGTGAGTAATCTACTGCCTGCATCTTACTGAGCATATCAGAGAAAGCAGCTATCTTAGCTATAGGATAAATGAGGTCTCCTCAGCTGAAATCTGAACTGTACACAAAGGCAGACTTTGAGAACTTTTTGCAATTAGTATAATAATAAAGGAAGGCAATGCCATTACCTGTGTAGATGAGTGTGAGATCTACGAAGAGACATTTGTGCATGCTTTTCTTTGACTGAATCTTGGTGACTCCTGCCCTGAAAATGGCATTTTAATATCTAGTCACTTGTTATTTTTTTTGAATCACTTTTTCATTGAGGTACAATTGACATATAAGATTATATTAGTTTCAGGTATACAACAATGATTCGTTATTTGTATACACGGCAAAATCATCACCACAATAAATCTATTTACCATCTGTCACCATACGAAGTTATAATGTATTTTTCTTGTGATGAGAACTTTTAAGATTTACTTTCTTAGCATTTTTAAAAATGCAATACAATATTATTGACTGTAGTCACCATGCTGTACATTACACTCCCACGACTTATTTATTTTACAAGTGGAAGTTTGTACCTCTTGATCCCCTTCAGTCTAAAATTACTTTAAACATAAAAGCAGCAGACAGAGATGAGCTTCTAAATAGTAGATTTCCACTAATTTAGTCTTAGAGTATATTTATCAAAGAGTAATTCTAATTAGACTTAGAAGAAATACTTTGCTCATTAACCACTAACATAAACAGCAGAATATATTTTTTAACTCTCTACAGAAAAAAAAAATTGCCTCAACAACCACTTGCCCAGAACACTGTACCTCAAAGGAATGTATAAGAATATTTCCTAGATATGTATCATATTTGTGTTTGCATTATAATATATTATATTCTAAGCTTCTCTCATGGCTCAGCTGGCAAAGAATATGCTTGCTATGTGGGAGACCTGGGTTCTATCCCTGGGTTGGGAAGATTCCCTGAAGAAGGCAACGGCTACCCACTCCAGTATTCTGGCCTGGAGAATTCAATGGACCATATCGTTTATGGGGTCACAAAGAGTCAGACATGACTGAGCGACCTTCACTCACTCATATTGTATCCTGGACAAAATTATATTCTTCTAAAAAAATTATATTCTGAAAAAAATAATCTCCACACATACCATTAAATATATGAGGTGAAATGTTAATTTAGTAAAATAACAAATTCAGAAGATCCAGGCTCAAGTTCATTCATATGGATCATTAATATTCCATTGTTTTGGCTGAATAACCAATAATAAAGGTTTTAACAAAAGTGTTTAGTTTTATGTTCTATGTATTACTGTATCATCATTTTAATCATAAAATTTCAATTATAAGTTGTTTTTTATATGAAAGTTCAGTTAACGCACCTGTTTTGATATATTTTTACCCTTTTACAATATTCATACACAGAAGTTTTTGTGCCCTATAAAAATAGTTATCTTGAGATCGTTCCTTTGTCTAAGAGAGATTACTGAAAAATTCTTTTTCAACTAGGTTAATTGGCCCCTGGGAACCTCCTTAGGAAGCACAGTTTCAAGATAAATACTTGAGCCTGATGAAGTAAAGCAATCAGCTCATAAGAAACCAAAAAACCATAATAAAACTCCAGTATTGAACTGAAGATGCAGATAAAGAGACAGCACACAGGTAAAGATGTTTTAAGTTACCCTAGAATTGCAATTAGATAATTAGATGAATGGATAAATATTTGTCCTCTCTTCCCTTCTTCTCTCTCTTTCTCTTTCTTCATAACAGCTTTGCAAAAGTTATTGCTATTGTTCCTTTTTTAGCAACAGAAAACCTGACTTTAAAAACAATTTATGACCTTCTCACAGTTATTTAACTATAAATATAGAGACAGGATCAAATGCATTGTTCATTTTTCTTATTGCATAATACCACTTTCTTATTTATTTGATGTATTCTGAAAGATTGTGATATGAATGTGCTTGATATAAGACACAACTCTCACATTTTCTCTCCTGTGCATTAAAGTAGAATCCCTGTATTTTAGCACAAACCTCAGTATAATGGTTAAATAAAGGTTGCTGTTCAGTAGCCCAGTTGTGTCTGACTCTTTGCGGCCCCATGGACCACAGCACGCCAGGTCTCCCTATCCCTCACCATCTCCTGGAGTTTGCCCAAATTCATGTCCATTGCATTGGTGATGCCATCCAGTTATATCATCCTCTGATGTCCTCTTTTTCTGCCCTCAATCCTTCCCAGCATCAGAGACTATTCCAGTGAGTCAGCTTCTCACATCAGGTGATCAAAAGACTGGAGCTTCAGTTTCAGCATCAGTCTTTCCAGTGAGTATTCAGGGTTGATTTCCCTGAAGATTGACTGGCTTGATGTCCTCACTGTCCAAGGGACTCTCAGGAGTTTTGGCGCTCTGCCTTCTTTATGATCCAACTCTCACAACCATATGTGACCACTGGGAAGACTGTAGCCTTGACTATACAGAACTTCGTCAGCAGAGTGATGTCTCTGCTTTTCAACACACAGTCTAGGTTTGTCATAGCTTTCCTGCCAAGAAGCAATCATCTTCTGATTTCATGGCTGCAGTCACTGTCACAGTGATTTTAGAGCCAAGAAGAGGAAATCTTGGTAGTACATGTTATATTAAAAACAGTGGGGTGAAAATTTTCATTCTTTCAACTTTAAATTGTATTCTTTTTATGTATACATCAGTTATATTCTGAGATTCTATTATTGCATTTAATTCTTCAAATTTCCATCACTGTTGGCAATAGTTTTTATATTTATTGAACCACCTTGAAAAGCATCGTCTTTTCAACAAAATTGTGGCTTAACAGTGCAAAGATAATAATACTGTAATTTGGCTAGGGAATACAGGAAATATTCTTATGTACCCTAGGAGCACTTTTAAATTCTTAATTTAAAATTTCAGTCTCTGAAAACACCTATCATCAAAATGTGAAGACATTAAGGACCAGAATTTGTACTATATCTCACCACAGGTTGTGTTTAATGAACAGTTTTATTGGACTATGTGGAAATGATTAATACAGACTTAAATCTGCAAAGTTTTCTAAAGTTTTTGGAAAGAAACTTAAAATGCTATTGCAGCAATGATTCACAGTTTGCTTCAGTCCATAACTGACAACTGGAAGATAGGAAGACAGCTAAGGAACTTATAAGCAAATTGTCTATTCTCTTCAATTTATGGAGCATCTTTTTTTAAAAAAATAGTTATTTTTAATTTGAGGAGAATTGCTTTACAATGTTGTGTTGGTTTCTGTACTACAACAAAGTGAATCAGCTATAAGTATACATATATCCACTCATATATCCCTTTCCTCTTGAGCTTCCCTCCCACAGCCCCCATGCCACCCCTCTAGGTTGTCACAGAGCCCCAGGCTGAGCTCCCTGAGTTATAGAGCAACTTCCCACTACCTATCTATTTTAGATTTCTTAAATGCCAGAGACCTAAAGCAGAGAGCTATAGACAGACATCCAGAAACAATGTATGCCTAATAAAGGAAAATAATGAATTAAAAGCTCCATTTAAAATAAAGTTAAAATCAGGAAGGGTGGGATAGAGATGGATTGGGAGTTTGAGATTAGCAGATGCAAACTGTTATATACAGAATGGTTAAACAATAGGGTCCTGTTGTATAGCACAGGAAACTAAACAAATGCAGCTTCTCCTTTTTCCTTATTCATATTGCATCATCTGCTGAACTGTCTATTCCATCAACTTCTTAAGGAAATTTTTATACCTTAAGAGTTTACAACCTCTTCCTCCATGTTTCCTTCCATCAGACTCAGAGATTTCAATATCCATATCAGTGCTGCATGAATCCTCACTAGCTCTAAATTCCTTAATTACCTCTACTGAAAGGTAATTAAGATACTGATGGTAACTTTCATTCTACCCGAGTCACCCTTTAACAATGTTTTACCCAGACTTGAGATGACACATAGGCAGCCTATCCCTGCAATTATAAACCCAGATTGTTTTCCTACGTGGCCTCACTATTGTTTCCCTCTGCCTTGCCTGGTGGACCTACAGATAAAACTAATAGCTTTTCATGATGTTTCACAAGCTACCCTCCTTGAAATAAACAGCATTTCCCATGCCTCACAAATGCTCAGATATGCAGAATTTCTTCAGCCCTCTAAGCCTGTCTCTGTCCAAATTCTCATCAAATGGCTTTTATTTTAGTACACCAAAACGTCTTCACCTTCTCAGCCACTGCCAGCCTACTTAATCTGTATCTTTCTCGATTTTTTTCTTTCCTGTCTTGGTATTACAAAGCAAGAAAGTTATATTTTATTCAAGTAACCTATCTGAGGTTTTTATTGTATTTCCTCCAGTATCCCATCAAATAGCCCTGCTGTCTTATACTATTTATCTTTCTTTATATTCAATTTCATTATTTGTAAAATGAAAAATGTGCAAATTTAATAAATTAACATATGATGTATTTGAAATACTGCCTAGTGCATAGTAAATGCTATGAAATGTTAACTTTTATTATTGTTGAGTAGTAATAATATTAATCATGATATAATTATTTTATGTGCTCAAGTCTCTTGCACCTATACATAAACAAATAAAATCAATATGATACATCCCACTGCCTCTTCTTTTCATTCCTAGACTTTTTCTTCTAGATATCCTTTACTGAATTCTTACCATGTACCTTTACAGTTGTAAGAATGAAATAGTAAAATCCTTAAAATGGGCTCAACACTGCTGAGCAAATAGTGGGCACTTGGTTAATGCTAGTAAATGCAGTTGTGATAATTAGGCAATAACAACTATATGGACTAGATTATCATTGCCCTTTAATAAGGAATTAAGCAATTTGTCCAAAGTCATAAAACTAGTAACTGTGTAGATGGTTTCTTGTGATTAGATTAACTCACTTAACAATCCTAACCCTTGGAAGGGACCTGCAAACTTAGTGATTTTCTCAGATATCAATTGGTATAAAGTTTCAAATGGTGACAATGATGACTATCCTACCTGAAATTACTCCTTAGTCTGTTATATCCCTATCATGCCACATGTCAGTAGTAATTAAAAAGACTTTCCTGAGCTTTGACTTTGTGTCAGCCATTGATTTAGGAACTTTACATGCCCTGATTAATTTTATCCTTGAAACAACTCTCTATATATAAATATATATATATATATAGAGAGAGAGAGAGAGAGAGAGGAGAGATGGCAACTCACTCCAGTATTCTTGCCTGGAAAATCCCATGGACAGAGGAGCCTGGTGGCCACAGTCCAAAGGATCACAAGGAATCAGACACCACTGAAGTGACTTAGCACACACTCATATATATATATATATATATATATATATATATATATATATATATATGATATTATTATCATCTCCATTTTCAAAATGAGCAGAATTAGTTGCATGGTATTCAAAAAGTGAAAATAAATGGATTATATGGTTACACCACTTAACAGGTTTGACAAGGGTAGATCCAGGATTGGAACCCAGCAGCTTGACTGAATGTCTGTAGTCATAAGGATGCCACTCTACTGACTGTAGTGTCCAGATTCAGTTCAGTTCAGTTCAGTCGCTCAGTCCTGTCTGATTCTTTGTGACCCCATGAATCACAGCACGCCAGGCCTCCCTGTCCATCATCAACTCCTGGAGTTCACTCAGACTCACGTCCATTGAGTCAGTGATGCCATCCAGCCATCTCATCCTCTGTCGTCTCCTTCTCCTCCTGCCCCCAATCCCTCCCAGCATCAGAGTCTTTTCCAATGAGTCAACTCTTCGCATGAGGTGGCCAAAGTACTGGAGTTTCAGCTTTAGCATCATGCCCTCCAAAGAAATCCCAGGGCTGATCTCCTTCAGAATGGACTGGTTGGATCTCCTTGCAGTCCAAGGGACTCTCAAGAGTCTTCTCCAACACCACAGTTCAAAAGCATCAATTCTTCGGCGCTCAGCCTTCTTCACAGTGCAACTCTCACATCCATACATGACCACAGGAAAAACCATAGCCTTGACTAGATGGACCTTGATTCTAGGACATGATCATTAAAGAGCTGCTTTCTATATAATTATTATAATAATAACTAACTACAATGTTAAGATAAATCATTGCAATACTGGAAAATAACTTTTCTTTACAATTCAGGTGTTTAAAACACCTGAAAGAGTTATCAGTCATCATGTTTGACTTGAAGGTAAATGTTTGCTCTTATGGTCTCAACATACCTATACATAAAAAGTATAAGCAAGCAGAGTCAATCATAGATATTGTTTAGGCACTGTGCAGTTACAGAGATCCAGATATTCCTTATGAAACTCTACTGAGGTAGAGGAATTTTATTAATCTACTACCTGAAACTACTTCCCTCAAGGAAATCACTCCTTTGAAAATACAATTATAGGTGATCAAGGTGAAGGTGAAATTGGAAGGATTGGAGACAGAGCCCACTAGATTTCAGAGGAAGGTGATGCTGTTTTTCATGAGGGAGGAAATGGTGACAGGTGGGAGAGACTGTTGTACTGTACCGAAAGAAAGAGGAAAAGAATGTAGGGAAGGAAGAAAGGCACCAGGAAGACACAAAACATCTGAATACACAGAGAGAACCCAAGATCAATGATTCCATCAAGTCTAGGGAAAGCTGTTTGTATTTCTGCGATGCAAATTTGCTTCCATCATAGCTGGACAAGTTTCAGTACAGTTTACTGTGATCATGGAAACTTGGTAATTATGGAGTTTTGAGTAAAATCAAATGGGCCATGCTTCCTGACTGGGCAAAAAAGGACTGCTCAGTGATACAGACAGAGAAGCAGATGCTCAGGAGACAGAAGGCTCAACAAATAAGGGCGATTTTCAAAAACATTAAGGGAACGCTTTGGATTTTGACAAAGTAGAAAAAGTTCAAAACTTTGAGGCAGATACCTAGTTTTGAATCTGGAGGTTGACTAGGATCTATAATTTTTAAAGGTCTATAAGAGATTGAGATATATAACCAGAGAGAAGAACCACAATATGGCTTCAGGACCATGAAGAAGAAAGAAGCTTCTCCAACAACACCTCCTAAGGACACACTTTAGTTGCAAAGAAGCAGATGTATATCTGTGGGGTCTTCAAACAAGGTTAGTGGAATGCTGAGTTCTGAGAGGTGTCCATAGGAAAAATTAGGGTGAGCACAGTGTAATATTTGGAAAAAGAAGTATGAAGAGATATAAAAACCCTACAATTAGAAATGAGCTCATACATAGTAAACATTTTGACAGGGCCATATAATTTTTATTGAAAGGTTTAATAATTAATTTTATATGCACATTAACTGGGGTCATTCCATCTCATTTTTTTCTATCAATTATAGTAAAAATTATCAATTATAGTGATTCATTTCTGTTTTAGTCTAACACCACAGACTTAACACGTAGCAATAAGAGACTATGTAGAAACGAGTTGCCAATCCAGGTTCGATGCACGATACTGGATGCTTGGGGCTGGCGCACTGGGACGACCCAGAGGGATAGTATGGGGAGGGAGGAGGGAGGAGGGTTCAGGATGGGGAACACATGTATACCTGTGGCGGATTCATTTTGATATTTGGCAAAACTAATACAATTATGTAAAGTTTAAAAATAAAATAAAATTAAAAAAAAAGGATAACAGATGATAACAAAAAAAAAAAGAGAGACTATGTAGAAGAGAGAACTTACTACGGTGAGTGAGAAAATTCAGGAACAATACATTAAAAATAACTGTTATGATCATAGGGAACTCTGTGACAACCTAGAGGGGTGGGAGAGGTGGGGGGTGGGCAGGAGGTTTAGGAGGGAAAGGACACATGTATACTTATGGCTAATTCATGTTGTTGTATGGCAGAAGCCAACACAATATTGTAAAGCAATTAACCTCCAATAAAAAATAAATTGGAAAAAAAAAGAACTGTTATTTTAAAGTTATGCAGATATGTCCTTCAAAAAGATAAAATTCAATGAGAAAGAAAATCATGTAATACAAAAAGAAAAACTACATCTTCTAAAATATAATCTGTTTCCTAGGTTGGAAAGATTCCAAGGAGGAGGAAATGACAACCCACTCCAGTATTACTGACTGAAAAAGTCCATGGACAGAGAAGCCTGACAGGATACAGTTCATGGGATTGCAAAGATTTGGATTCCACTGAGCATGCACATATACTGTTACCTCATTTCATATAGATTTTGCATTCTCCTCCAAATTAGAGCACAGAGACTATGTTTTGGTTCTTCAAAATATACTCTCTCATTCTTTTTCAAAATTCCTATTAATTGTAACACCCACTCCACACTCAGTATTGCTTTATAAAAAGTAGACCCTCAAAAATGTGTGTTCACTAAACCCACTTATTGATAATAGTTTAAAACAGCTCAGGCTCACAATGTTTTGCTGAGTTCGTGAAAGATAACATGCTAAAAGATTAAAATTTACCAGAGTTTCTTTATTGCCAACATTACATCATTCTAAGACAACTTCACCATGATACCAAACATCGTGCTGTAAAGACTCCAAAAAGCTATTTAAATTGAGTGATCCAAGTCACAGTGCAGAAAATGAGGCCTTTCTTGCTTTCTCTCTGCATCTTTCACACTTCTACTGATTTTTTTTTTCTTTCTACATTTCAAAGAATACACATATCCTTGCTCAGCATTTCAACCAGGGCTCCTCACTCCCCACACAATAATAAGTAAACCACTTAAAGTTTGCATTCCAGGCCACTGCCCAAATATCCAGAAAATATTTGCCCTGTAACCTTTACCCAAATTTCTCTCCCACCAAAGTAACAGAATCAAGCTCTCCTAACTATATAATCCCACATTCACCCTTGGCCAGTCCCATTCTTCCAGTCAGAAATATTCTCCCTTCTTCACCTCAACAGATCTAAGTCTTCTCTTCCTTTATTGCTTTCTTCCTTCAATCATACCAATATTTAGTGAACTCCCTGAACTTCTGTAATATGCCTTGTGTTTATGAGCTTATGCCTATTCATACTTGCAAAAGCGGCTACAACTAATAGTATGCTTTATACATGTTAATATCCCAAAGCCTAATAGGTACCCCACAATATTTACTAAAATATAGTTATAATTATTAAGAACTGTTCTTAGGGGACAAAAGTAAGTTTTTGTTTAATAGAGCTTTAATCTCTTCCATGCCCCAGCACTTACTCAAAATCTTCACTCTAAATGCTTTCTGTTTAATCTGAAGCAATCTTTCTATAAAATATTCAGAATCGAAGAATATAAAAATTCTGGTGGCAATTAAGGATATTTTAGTTCTATTTATTCATTTATAAAAAAAGAAAAACCCATGAGATGCAATAAATTTGTGTCTTTATTCATAATTTAGAAAGTTCATAATTTAGAAAGTTTCAGGGACAACATAAGAAGACATGAAACCATGATTTCTCAATTTTAACTCAGCATTTCAGCAAGTATCTTACCTATCTCTCCTGGATCGTATTCTCTCTCATGATATGATTTGTGTTGATTTTGTATAACACTCTGTTTCCAACAAAGATTGATATAAAATCTGCCACACATACACCAGTTAAGAATTGTTTATTGAGTGAATACTGAATGGCTCACTGCGTGTGATAACATATAAAGTAGAATTTCACTTCCACAAAGCACACCATTCAAAGGCATTGTTTTCCAGATGTCACCCCCTTGTTGACAACATTGCTTCATACTTATAAAGAAAAAAAAAATAAAGGAAAGAAACTGAGTTTTCTAACTCAGAGTTTTCCAACTACAGCATAGCATCTTCTTGCAGTGAACTGCCTCTATCAGAAGCTCTCTTTTTCCCAGTGAACATATACCATCATTTAATTGACTGTATCTTTACTCTGAGGAAATTCACTGGCACACAATTGTTAAGCAGTTGTTTAAAAAAAAAAACACAGTAAAGAATTTACATATTATTAATATTTATTTGGCAATGTTATGACTAGAATGGGGAACCACAGGATTTAAGTTATATATGCTATTTATCAAGAATTTGGAGGTCATAAAAGAGGGGCCAGAAGTCTAAGAAAACCTAAACACTCAAATGTACATTCTAAATGAGATTAAATGAAGTAGTTTGATTTTGGTTCTAGGTGCCTCTCAGAAACTAATCTATCCCTCCACAAACACCTGTTTCTTATACCCTTATGCTAATTCAGCACTGAGCTGGTCATCTGGAAAGGACTAAATAACAACATAAGGTGATCCTTGCTCTCTGGGTGTTTAAAAGACCTTCACAAAAACAAAATTTACAGCTATGAATCATTATATAATACCTGTCAATGTACACAGTAATATTAACACAGATCTGTAATTTTTATGTATGATTCAACAATTTCTTCTACACAATTCTGAAGCAAAGATTTTTCATAACTCATTTGATAACAAAATCTGATACAACTTGACTATTTTGATGACAAACATTGCCTTCAAATGATTTGAGTCTATATATAAAGTTCATTTCTCCTGCTTCATGTTTGATATAACTCAGGGTATAGAGAGGGTGATATTAATAGAATATTAATATTTTTCATCATGGTGATGTTACAAAAGTACTGTATATTAATCATAACTTTTCTAAAAATCTGAAAAACTGAATTGTGAAATAGCCTGGAGGATGTACAAAACATACTGTAGACCTGTAGCTTAAAGAGCCTGATAATTGCACTATTTGAAGAACAAAATAAAAAAAAAATGAACTTATAATTTCCAAGAGTGGAAATGAAGAAAGAATTCAAGCAGTCAGCAAGGAATCCTAAATGGTAGACAAGGTTGGGAAACTGGACAAAAGAGAGGGGAGAAGGATGCAGAAGACACAACAGGAACACAGTGCGGAGGCGGAAGGAAGCCCAGGCTCCTCAGCAGAGGAGAGGGCTGAGGCCAGCTAGAACAGGCGGAAGGGGAAAGAGAAGAGACCTGGGGAGAACACTGGTTTGGGAAGATGAAGGATTACACGTCAAAAAGGAGGAGAAAAACAAGCACAAGGAATTTGGGGGTTATGAGTGAAAAAGAACAGAATGAATGCAGAATTTTTGGTGACAAGTATTATGATGAACCCTGAATGAAGAGAGATTGATCTGGCCATGATACGCATATAAACTCAAGGGGAGCACTGCTGCTGTAGAAGAGGTCTACAGGAACCAGGTGTGAGGTTCGGATGAGGGACTAGAATAAAATAGTGGAGGTGGGATTACAAAACGGCATCTGTTACCCTTTCTCTAATTTAGCTCATTCTGAAAATTGGAAAAGATTTCTAAACGCCTTTCTTTATGTGTTCACTCCACATTTTGAATGTAACTTAGGGATGGACACCTGAAAATGTTTGAAATTGAACAAACCCTTCATTTACTTCATTCACAGCCATCTGGATGCCTTGAATACATATATGCTTCACAGTTACCTCATAAAACATGGATTTTATATACTAAGCCCAGTGACAAACCCAAGTGACAGTGAATTAAAAAACAAAAACAAAATAAATCTAACAAACAAAAACCACTGTACTCTTCTCTACCAAGGTTTAACTGCTTTCATTTCACTTTCAATTTAAGAGTTTGAAAGTAGGTGTATGTTTCAGATACTTCAATATTTGGTGTTCAGTCATACCAGTGGTGGCTCAGATGGTGAGGCATCTGCCTACAATGTGGGAGACCTGGGTTTAATCCCTGGGTCGGGAAGATGTCCTGGAGAAGGAAATGGCAACCCACTCCAGTATTCTTGCCTGGAAAATCCCATGGACGGAGGAACCTGGTAGGCTACAGTCCATGGGGTTCCAAAGATTCAGACAGGACTGAGCAACTTCTCTTTCACTTTCATACCAGTATGGGACTTCCCAGGTGGCTCAGTGGTAAATAATCTGCCTGCCAATGCAGGAGATACAGGAGACACGAGTTCAATCTCTGGGCCAGAAAAGATCCCCTGGGGGAGGAAATGGAAACCCACTTCAGTACTCTTGCCTGGAGAATCCCATGGACAGAGAAGCCTGGTGGGCTACAGTGCATGGGAACGCAGAGTTGGACATGACTGAAGCAACTTGGCACACACACATAGCAGTTGGGACAGATGCTAAAAATGTTAATTAAACTTCTCCCTCTATCAAGAAAACAGAGCTAAGTCTTTCAAAATATGAAGTATCAAAGAAAGGGGAACACATGTATACCTGTGGCGGATTCATTTTGATATTTGGCAAATCTAATACAGTTATGTAAAGTTTAAAAATAAAATAAAATTAAAAAAAATAAAAAATAAAAAATAAAAAAAAAAACAAAGAAAGGTAAGATGTTTCATGTCCTTGACCAGACTGAAAAGAACTATTTTCTTTAAATGTCAAAAGAAAAAGAATTAAATAAATTTGCTTTAATATTGGAGGTAGGACTCATTTTAATTTTAAACAACTTCTTAGTTTGTGTAAATCTAATCACTTTTTTACCCTTTACAAGAATCTGTCTACCTTATCTTATAAAGGTAGCCAAGAATTAATAATTCAAATAATTTAATCTGACTCATGGTATAGACAGAGCTGCAGAAGCAAAGTTTGCTAGATTTTCTTGGGACTGTTATAAATTTGAGAGTATAATACATTCTTAATAAAGTTAGAGAAACTACTAGTCACATAACAGCTTCATGTGCAATACTTTACTATTCAAACTTTTACTTATCCTTTCAGTGAGACTCAGAACTTTCTAGATTTAAAAATATGTGAAACAAATCTAATTAAACATCTTCATACATTTTCAGAATACATCTTCATACATCTTCATACATTTAAATCATTTTATTAGTTCACATTATTTTATAAATATATTGCTTTTTTTTCTTTTTTTAATGAAATATGTATGCAATCTAGATTTGAAAGTAGTAGACTTTATCCTCAGGGAGAAAACTGGATTCAGAGAGTCAATGAACTGGAACTCAGAACACTGAATGCCAATCTCAAATCTCTGGTTCACTCAGTAGGAACACATGTCTGCCATTTGATTTTAGGCTAAGCAATTTCACAGAGATTTCTGTGGTCTGTTTTCTCAAGGGCCTTTTACTCCATTTAATTAATGAATTTATCATTTTGAAATGACAGATGAAACTTTTAAAAATACTTTTTAGATATGAGAAAGAACTTTTACTGCATTTGGATACAAAGACTTTGCTTCCACTTGTTGGTAAATATAAGCATAAAAATATTAACATAGTTGCTCATCAGAATATTCAATATTTGTGAAAAACATTGCTTTTGTTGTTCAATTACTTAAGTCATGTTCGACTCTTTGCAACTCCATGAACTGCAGCAAACCAGGCTTCCTGGTCCTTCACTATCTCCCAGAGTTTGCTCGAATTCATGTTCATTGAGTCAGGGATGCCATCCAACCATCTCATCCTCTGTCGCCCTCTTCTCTTCCTACCCTGTCTTTCTCAGCATCAGTGTCTTTTCCAATGAGTCAGCTCTTCACATCAGGTGGCCAAAGTATTGGAGCTTCAGCTTCACCATCAGTTCTTCCAATGAATATTCAGGGTTGATTTACTTTAGGATTGACTGGCTTGATCTCCTTGCTGTACAAGGGACTCTCAAGAGTCTTCTCCAGTCCCACAACTCAAAATCATCAGTTCTAAGCTCAGCCTTCTTTATGATCCAGCTTTCACATCTGTATATGACTACTAGAAAGACCATGGCTTTGAATATTCAGATCTTTGTTGGCAAAATGATGACTTAATTTTTTAATATGCTGTCTCGGTTTGTCATGACTTTCCTTCCAAGGAGCAAGCTTCTTTTAATCTCATGGCTGCAGTCACAGTCTGCAATGATTTTTGGAGCTCAAGAAAAGAAAATCTGTCACTGCTTCCACTTTTTCCCCTTATATTTGTCATGAATTGATGGGACTGGATCCCATGATCTTCGTTTCTTGAATGCTGGGTTTCAAGCCAGCTTTTTTACTCTCCTCTTTCACCTTCATCAAGAGGCTCTTTAGTTCCTCTTTGCTTTCCGTCATTAGAGTTATATCATCTGCATATCTGAGGTAGTTGATCTTTCTCCCAGCAATCTTACTTATCAGTAAGTAAGTTTGTTTAAGAATTCAGTTTTACACAACTAACAACTAAGCAGTTAAATGCACATTGATGTAATAATTGTATCTATTTTCTTGAATTCCTTAATATACCTATGGAAAGACTTTCTAACTGATGTCATATTTTGTATCACTTTTCTTTAGTATTTTTTATACACATATTCACTTTACTAGCCAGCCTATTCTTCAACCATGTTGTCTTTATGGCTATTTTTCAAATCTCTAACTAATTATTAACTTTTTTAAGGCAAAGGCCTTGTAATTTTTCTTTAATCTCTCACAATAGCTTCTAGTTAGAATGTTTTCCATATAGCAGGTCCTCAAAATTGCAAACTGACTGATTTTAATTGGAAATGTCTTTGGGTGCCTCCAGTCCAGAAAGTTTTGAAAGCTTTGGATTTTCAGAATCAGGATGAATGAGCACAAGGACCTAAAGGCAGTAGGAACAGGTGCAGAGCAACTGAGAGAAAGTTGCTTCTAGCTACTTTTGTTGTGTCTATGGAATCAGGAAAGGATTCCTATAGATGCTCTGTGAATAATGCTTAAGAGGTTGTGTTTGATCAATAATGAAGGCTTGATAAAGATATGACTAAATTGGTTTACAAGCAACTCCTCCATTATTATGTTCTCTGAATAAGAAGCAGTGAACAGGTATGAAATAGGCAATGTTTATTAGGCATTTGGAGAAGGCAATGGCACCCCACTCCAGTACTCTTGCCTGGAAAATCCCATGGACAGAAGAGCCAGGTGGGCTGCAGTCCATGGGGTCACGAAGAGTCAGACACGACTGAGTGACTTCACTTTCACTTTTCACTTTCATGCACTGGAGAAGGAAATGGCAACCCACTCCAGTGTTCTTGCCTGGAGACTCCCAGGGACGGGGGAGCCTGGTGGGCTGCCATCTATGGGGTCACACAGAGTCGGACACGACTGAAGCAACTTAGCAGCAGCAGCACCAAGGTGAAAAATAAGGTGAAATTAAGTAGGATGAAATATAATATTTTGCCTTTAGGCTACAATACGATTAACTGCACAAATATGTTAACAGAATGTACATTTTCAAATGTCTACTTAAAAATATTTTTTCCACAAGCCAAATTCAAATCAATACAGTGAAAATATTATTGCTTTTTTTTTCAAAAGTCAAATATTTTTATTATCAAGAAAGTAAATTTCTTGATTATATGGATTACACTTCCAATTTACACTATGGATTAGCAGATATCTAAAGTTGTTTGGGGAAATATTGACAAATTTAAACGTGATATGAAAGCCCACTATAAGTTAAAATATTTGGAAACTTTCTCATATCAAGAACAATAAATTAAGTGGAAATAATAAATCAGTTTAAAAAAAACTGCAGGGGGTCAGAATGCCACTGTTAAAATATTCTAAATGGCCACCTGAAAGGGAGAGTAGACATATGTTTGCATACTAAAAATTCTAGGAAAGGCATTGACATTTTTTAAAAATCTATAAAAGTGGCACAAAGAACTGGACAAGCATTTGTAAGTTGAAGATATATTACAGTAGCTAAGTATACTTTATGTAAGACTCTAAGCAGAAGAAATTAGATGGGTTTAAAAGGAATGTAATATATAGCTTTATCTGCCCATTCATATCTAAGATTACAGGAATTCAAGTATTCTCAGCATGATGTTGACACGGTTTGATAGGAGTCTCTACATTCTCACTGTGGCTTTCACTGAAGGGTTTTTTGTGTGTTATTAAGTTCTTTTATTGGTAATGCCAATACTACTTGGGAATTAGATTGGTTATGTTTCCCATGAGTAAATAACTCTGATAAGTAAGCATTCTTCATTGGCAGCATACAAAAAATTTGCAAAATTTTGTCTTGAAATTTATTAACAGGCTAATTACCATGACAGCAACCCATTTTTAATAAGCATTGTAATTACCACATCAAACTTCATTAAGACCTTCCAAATCCAAGGCTGATGTTTGGGGAAAAGGGGTGGTGCTAAGACAATTATGCTTAATGAGATTGATTTAAGACATTATTTTTCTTCCAGAGTTTATCTTGCTACCAGAATCCCCATTAGTTGTTGTAGACCTCTTTCTAAACTTTGTTGTCCAGAAGTCATGTTCGTGAGTCTAATGAAAATAAACTCAAATAACTCACTGTCAATATTTTTTAACTGTGAAGTTTACCATTCTTTCTAACACAGGTAAATTGTAGTTGAAGAATAAATTGATAACATGTCATCCTAATTTCCCGTTAGTTTCTCAGGTAAAACAAATCTAACAGACAAGGACAAAAAGTTTGCCACTTGTTCTGAATATAATGAAATGCAACAATCTACCTAAGTGAAATGAAAGTGGGTAGTATGTTCAGAAATAAGATGCCTTAGAAGGCTTATGTTTAATAGATATTGGAAAAGATTTGTCTCATGTGTGAACAGTGTCTGCACAGATGGAAACTTATTAAGCTAATGCCCCTGAATCTAATTTCTTTCTGATTTAAAAATATGTTTTAATCAAACCCTAACCTTTAAAGTTGTATGACCTCCATTACCCCATGAGCAATACAGTCATGGCTGAGAATAAGTGAAAGAATTACAGAAACATATTCTCAAAAAATTGTTTAAATGCCCTTAAGAATCTCAAAGTAATATTTATTTCAGTATGAGAACTTCAAAATTCTGTGAATCTACTTTTTTTTTACATAGACTATACTCTCTTCCTCCAAAGACAGATACTGTCTTTTGAGTGACCATTGCTTCTTTGGGCAAGTGAACCAGTATTAATATTAGGAGAATGCTGGCTCTCATCAGTAATTCTGAAGTCCTAAAATTATAATTTCTTCATTTTACATTTCACATAAACAGCAGATGGTCATTCATATCATCTGAAAACGTTAGCAGTAAAATCTTAACACAATATGACAGCCCACTTTGCAAATTAAGCTTTCTTTCTTCTAAACCCACCATTTGAGTCACTGTTCCCCCAAGCACAGTTCTGTCTTCTGTATTTCTAATCAGACAGCTCACTCATTACAGAAGAGCATTGGCTTTCCCCTCTACTTATTTAAATCTATTGTGTCAAGAACTCTGAAGAGTTGTATGTTTTTCAATTTACTAGCTAACATTAGTTTGCCAGAACTTCATGGAAGCTGACAGAAGATGACTCCTGGGTCAGAACTTAGGACTTTATTATCCAAGTCTCAGATGAGAACTTTATAAGTTCTCTCCCTCAGTTTCAATAGGAGCAATGTGAAAGGAGTCTAGATAAATGTTGTATCAGTTTGTGACACAGTTAAGGAATTCTGAATTTAGGAAACTTCTGATCTTTAAAAGGTCCTGCTAGCAAACCTGCCTAATCTTTGCCCCTAAGGGAGACATTGCCTTCAATATCCTGATCAGGAAGCAAATCTTCTTCAGACCTGGAGGCAGACACAACCTCTAACATATAAGGCTGTCTGCTATACAAACAGCCTTGAAAAAGAGAGTTCAGGACAAAAAAATGCCAAAAGACATGCAGAAATGTATATCAAACCCCATCCTTCAAGCTTCAATGTAAATCCTACTTCTTTTATGATCAGAGGCCACAGTAACATTTCGCTATACATTTTCGGCTCCGTCTGACACATCATTCATGTTGTGTGGTGTTATGCATGTTATTTATTTTCTTGCTTAACATTTATGTCCCATTTAAATAAACTATATATTTCATGTTGTCTCCTTAAGTACTTCAAACTCAATGAAGGTACAAATTATAATATTAATAAATTCCTTTTTAGCCTCACAAAATTTAATGGGATTATATTTTGAACAGTCTCTCAAATATTTGTTGCATGAAGAAGGGTCAAACTTTACTTTGTTAATGTTTCATCATAAACCACCAGTAAACAAATGGTTGTGAAAGAGTTTTACTCTATCAATTTTTTTTTTTTTGGTTGGGGGGGGGAATTAGTTAGAATGTGGCAACAACATTCCCTATGCTGTCGTCTATCCTTTTCTTAAAGCTTTTCAGTCAACTTTGTTGGTGTCAAATATCAAAGAATGTCAATTCTCTATGTCTGTTTCTCCACTGTTGCCCTGTAAATAAATTCTTCAGTACCATTTTTCTAGATTGAGAGGGGAGGAGAGGGTGAGATGTATGGAAAGAGTAACATGGAAACTTACATTACCATATGTAAAATAGATAGCCAATGGGAATTTGCTATATGGCTCAGGAAACTCAAACAGGGGCTCTGTGTCAACCTAGAGGATGGGAGGGAGATGGGAAGGAGGTTCAAAAGGGAGGGGATATATGTATACCTATGGCTGATTCATGTTGAGGTTTGACAGAAAACAGCAAAATTCTGTAAGGAAATTATCCTTCAATAAAAAATAAATTAATTTAAAAAATATCAGAAGTGTCAATTCTTATGGAGAATTAAAGAAAAGTGTAAATATAATTAGAATTGACAACAATCTTCTGATAAAATTTGGAATGAGATTAGTTTTCACTTCTAGGAGCTTAATAACAATGCCTCAAGGCAAAATCTTCAAATCTATATTTTATGAATTGAAAGTTATCAAATTATACATGCACATAAGTTAGAAAGTCAAATAAGTATATAAAACACAACCTCAAGTACTTCTAATACGCCAAGGCAACCTTTTCTAATGCATCTTGCAACTATTCTTGGTTTTGCCTTCATATTTATAGAAGTTTAACTGCTATTACTGGTGACTCAGAGGGTAAAGCATCTGCCTGCGAAGCAGGAGACCTGGGTTTGATCCTTGGGTCGGGAAGATCCCCTGGAGAAAGAAATGGCAACCCACTCCAGTATTCTTGCCTGGAGAAGCCCATGGACAGAGGAGCTTGGTACTCTATAGTCCACAGGGTCGCAAAGAGTCGACACGACTGAGCGACTTCACTTCACTTCACTTCACTTCAACTGCTATTAACAGATTCTTTTTTTCCATTTTCACATTGGCTTACTGATTTCTACCTGTTGAGAGAAGTTTTTTTCTCTCTTATACCAACTTTCCTCCTTCCCCATATTCCTTATATTTACATCCTACTTGTTAAGTGAAGTGAAAGTGAAGTCGCTCAGTTGTGTCCGACTCTTAGCGACCCCATGGACTGCAGCCTACCAGGCTCCTCCATCCATGGGATTTTCCAGGCAACAGTAATGGAGTGGGATGCCATTGCCTTCTCCCTTGTTAAGTCAACTGCTATTATTACCACTGACTACACAAGTCTATCTTCAGAGTTGAATTTTGTAATATATTTCAATTACAATTCATTTCAAATAACTTTTTTGTGTTCATTAATAACACCCACAAGTTGTTTCTTCAATCATGTACACACCCATCATTACCATATTATCAACTTTTCTATGAGAAGTGTAGAATCCTTCTCTAATACATCAAATGATCCACCAGTTGCATCTCTTTTATGAAGACATCCTTCATGAAAGCTCTTCTGGCAGCTTCAGTCTGTCTTGAATGTTCTTGAGTTCCACAGCATAGCTATCATCATGGTGTTTTGCTTCAATATCACTTTGGGAGCCCATTCTATACTCTCTTATATACAATACCCTATATTTTAAATTAGTTCTGGTAGAACATTCATTAAAGTAGTGTCAAAAGAAAAGGAACATAGCAGAAAAAAATTGGAAATCTAAAAATGTTTTTTTTCTTTAATAACTGAAAAAATATGTCTGGTTGGGTGGAAAATTCTAGTTTGAAAACCATTTTCCTTCAGAATTTCAAAAGTTTTACTCAGACATCTCCTAGCTTCTTAACTTTTACTATGTCATTTTGATTCCTAATTCTTGATATATGATTATTTTGGGGAAAAAAAATGAAAAATTCATTGGAAATGTTTAAGACCTAGTGTTTTAAATTGCAAGTGAATGAGTTTTGATGAAGATCTTGCTTACTCTATGTGCTAGACACGTAGTGGAAGCTTTGTAATTGAAAACATTTGTCTAAATACTGCTACTGCTAAGTCACTTAGGTCGTGTCTGACTCCGTGCGGCCCCATAGACGGCAGTCCACCAGGTTCCCCCGCCCCTGGGATTCTCCAAGCAAGAACACTGGAGTGGGTTCCCATTTCCTTCTCCAATGCAGGAAAGTGAAAAGTGAAAGGGAAGTTGCTCAGTCATGTCTGACTCTTAGCGACCCCATGAACTACAGCCCACCAGGTTCCTCCATCCATGGGATTTTCCCAGCAAGGGTACTGGAGTGTGGTGCCATTGCTTTCTCCCTGTCTAAATATGAGATAGTTTTATATTTTTTAGAAAATAATTTCTTAATCTCTTTTTATTTTGTAATTCTATTCAAATGTTAGATTAGCTGGACAAATTCTCTAATTTTATTATCTTCTCCTTCTTCTATCCCTTTGATTGTTTTATTCTCTGTAAGATTTTCCACCCCTTTTATTGATTTTATATAGTAACATTTTTACTATTCTAAGAGTTCATTGATGTCCTCTGAAAATTCCTTGTTTCTATTTTCCTATTCTTGTTATATGATTGCAACATTTCCCTTTTTTCTCTGGGAATACTAATTAAAAATATATATAACTGTCATTTACTTTGTAGTTCTGCTCCTTGAAGCATTTTTGTTTCCTGAGTTTTTTTCCCCATTTCTTTTTCTTGATTTCTCCCTTGTTTTTTAGATGACTGTCTCAAATATTTGGTCATCTGGTATACTCACACCTAACACTCAGTTATAAAACAGCTTATTGGTAGCTCTGTTGATCAATAGTGGCCTTCACTGTGAGTGTATTAGTGTATCCCTGTTTCACCAAGGATCACCTTGTCAGGATCTGTAGCTGTTTATCCAGAGTTCATCAGTTTTACTAGATAGGTTCTCCAATATTCCTACAGAAAGGCATTCTCAGAATCAAGTGTGAAAAGGGGCTGTGAAGAGTATATAAACTTACATTTAATAACTCTAATTAAAGAGTATATTGCCTTTTGTTTTTGATTATTTCACATTTCTTAGAACAAAGTTTCTCTGGATGGACATATCATAAAAATAAATTTCTAGTCATCTGTAGGGATTTAACTAGGAAGTTGGTAAGAGAACAGAGATAGTTTGGTGTTGAACTGTGTGAAATGTGAAAGATCTGGGAATGTAACTCTTCTTATATAGATTTTAAACCACTTGTATTTAGACTGAATTACTCAGTATGCCAGCAAACTTGGAAAACTCAGCAGTGGCCACAGGACTGGAAAAGGTCAGTTTCATTCCAATCCCAAAGAAAGGCAGTGCCAAAGAATGCTCAAACTACCACACAATTGCACTCATCTCACACGCTAGTAAAGTAATCCTCAAAATTCTCCAAGCCAGGCTTCAGCA
This sequence comes from Bubalus kerabau, assembly GCF_029407905.1. NCBI lineage: Eukaryota > Metazoa > Chordata > Mammalia > Artiodactyla > Bovidae > Bubalus > Bubalus kerabau. The sequence goes on from NC_073633.1 coordinate 45,216,968, forward strand.
ATATGTGAACTGTGAACTTCCAGATGTTCAAGCTGGTTTTAGAAAAGGGAGAGGTACCAAAGATCAAATTGCCAGCATCTGCTGGATCATCGAAAAAGCAAGAGAGTTCCAGAAAAACATCTATTTCTGCTTTATTGACTATGCCAAAGCCTTTAACTGTGTGGATCACAATAAACTGTGGAAGATTCTAAAAGAGATGGGAATACCAGACCACCTGACCTGCCTCTTGAGAAACCTATATGCAGGTCAGGAAGCAACAGTTAGAACTGGACATGGAACAACAGACTGGTTCCAAATAGGAAAAGGAGTACATCAGGGCTGTATATTGTCACCCTGCTTATTTAACTTCTATGCAGAGTACATCATGAGAAACGCTGGGCTGGAAGAAGCACAAGCTGGAATCAAGATTGCCAGGAGAAACATCAATAATCTCAGATATGCAGATGACACCACCCTTATGGCAGAAAGTGAAGAGGAACTAAAAAGCCTCTTGATGAAAATGAAAGAGGAGAGTGAAAAAGTTAACTTAAAGCTCAACATTCAGAAAACTAAAACCATGGCATCTGGTCCCATCATTTCATGGGAAATAGATGGGGAAACAGTGGAAACAGTGTCAGACTTTATTTTTTGGGGCTCCCAAATCACTGCAGATGGTGATTTCAGCTACGAAATTAAAAGATGCTTACTCCTTGGAAGGAAAGTTATGACCAACCTAGATAGCATATTCAAAAGCACAGACATAACTTTGCCAACAAAAGTCCATCTAGTCAAGCCTATGGTTTTTCCAGTGGTCATGTATGGATGTGAGAGTTGGACTGTGAAGAAAGCTAAGCGCCAAAGAACTGATGATTTTGAACTGTGGTGTTGGAGAAGACTCTTGAGAGTCCCTTGGACTGCAAGGAGATCCAACCAGTCCATTCTAAAGGAGGTCAGTCCTGGGTGTTCATTGGAAGGACTGATGCTAAAGCTGAAACTCCAATACTTTGGCCAACTCATGCAAAGAGTTGGCTCATTATAAAAGCCCCTGATTCTGTGATGGACTGGGGGCAGGAGGAGAAGTGGACGACAGAGGATGAGATGGCTGGATGGCATCACCGATCGATGGACACAAGTTTGAGTGAAGTCCGGGAGTTGGTGATGGACAGGGAGGCCTGGCTTGCTGCTATTCATGGGGTCGCAAAGAGTCAGACATGACTGAGTAACTGAACTGAACAGAACTGAAATGTATAACAGATAAGTGATAATATTTTGAGGAATATTTTAATTGTTGCCAAAATTTTAGGCTAAAATTTATGTGCATTTTCCAGCAAGTATATAATGGATTTTCATTTTATAAGATTTAATTGGAACAGTTAATATTTCAGTATATTCATTTTTTAAAATAAATACTTGCCAGTGATTACTAAATGTTTTTTAAAACTTATTTGTAGTCTAGACACATAAAATATACTTCTTTAATAACAATAAAATAAAACAAACCAATAAAACTTGCTTATATTAATATCAGCTGATATTAATTCTCTATAAAAAGTAATAATCACATAGTATTTCTGGGACTTCCTTCATCCTGTATATTCTGCCGAATGTATTCTCACTTCACCGCCACTGTCACAGCGTTACTTCCATCAAGATTTACCTCAAATATTGTTTTTCTCTGGAATTTTCCTGGGCCAATATTTTGTCAATGTTGACCAAAACATTCATGATTCCTACAGAAGTCTAATCAAACTTTAAGTACAGTATCTATTCCACTATATCTTGTGCCTAGTTTTTAAATCATCTGACAGCTTAGTAATTTGACAACTTAGACTGTAAGCTCCCAGTGGGCAAGGCCCATTATCTGTCACCATGAGACATTCATGGGGTCGCAAAGAGTTGGACACGACTGAGCGACTGAACTGACTGACTGACAGTCTAAAAGCTAAGTGATGTCTCCAATTCCTGACTTTTTTAATGATTCTATAATTCTGTGCCACATTTTATCCTCCATACTGACAGCTTTGATTCAAGCTTTCTTCAGTATGTTGAACAGTGGTCATTTCCTGATCTATTTCCTACAAAATTGTTTTTATGTCAACTCCTCTTCCACTTTCTCTATCACTGTTCACATGCTTGGCTATTGTTGTATTCCTTTATTATTGTTTTAGCATAGTTTCAGGGAGAAGACACAAAGAATGAATATTTTGAAAACAGTAGGTTTAAGTAGAACTAACTCTTTATTTTTTCTTAAACATATAGCTGTTAGTATTCAGACCCTCAGAAGCTATTTCCCAGCAAATGAAGAATTGTAATTGAGTAGCTTTGGGTCAGAAATATTTGTATAAATAACTAGGTAAGATTTCTTTTTTAAATGTAAGTTATCTGGTTATGAAATCTGTTTGTTTATAAATATACTTTTTAAAGAAATTATATTCATTTTGAAATGCTTAGAAAGGAATCATAGGTCATGATAAACTGAAAAACAGGTACATCTTCTCCAAACAGTAGCACTGAGTAAACTATTTTCTAGATTGAAACAGCAAAGAGAATAATAATAGTACATTTGGTAGTTTCTTTATGGAACCTACAAGGTCCAATTACTACAAGACATTTTAGAAAATTATGTGGGAAGGAATTGTTAATTCAAATTAAAAAGTCTTCCCAAACTGATCAAAATATTAACACAGTATCACAAATATGTTTATATTACTATATAATAAAATCACCTCATTTTATATCAGTCAGCATTGTGGCAGGTTTCTCTTCAGAAAATAAATTTCCTTATCAGAATAATTTTTTTTTAGGATGGTATTAGCCATAAAATCTAGAAATTTACGATCACTGAATGGGGTTTAATGTGAGATATACATTTTTGTGGTTATGAAATCTCTCCAGGATGGCTATAAAATTGGTACTTTATAGAAGATTTTTAAAAGACAAACTATCATGAGGAACTCAAGGCTAAGTTCTAGTGCCATTTATTAGAATTTTTGCTAAATCTAAGCCATAGTCCACTTCAGCTGACTGTTGCAAACATGATCTATGCATTCTATGCCTATACTATTTCAAGTTCTACCAATGTGGATGAACCAGTTTAGAAAAAGAAATAGAAATGTATAGTGTATTGATGATCCTAAAACTATGGCTTAAAGCATTAAAAAACACAAAATTATTCCTATCATTTTTGCATTTTTCAAAATTAAGGTAAAAGCACCTGAAGTAAAGTTGCTCAATTGTTTATGGTTTATAAAAATGAATTTCTAGTCAATCAACCAGTCTGACATCAAATCAAAATCCAAATAACAGATGAATCTTAAGACTATAAACCAATTTTAGATGTCAAGGTTGTCAAGTTTCAATCTAGAACTAATACGTTACTCATGTTCCTATTGACAATGATAGGGGAGGTTTTAAAGAATAAATATTCATGTAAAGAAAACATACTTGAGCCTAAAAACTGTAGATTATATATAAAACATAGATTCCCCAAAAGATCTGTCACATTTATTCATAGAGTCCATATGAATGGACTACTTGTTTACATGTTATTCTCTGAATACATGTTATTGTCTCAAGTAATATAATTTTAGACAGCCTTCTACTAAATCCTTGTCATCAAAAACGTATTGAAAGTCGTACTCCACTATGGTATGCATCACCATGACATTTCACTTACACAACAAAGAATAAGATGTTTGTCAAGTTCAGGTTGTGTGGGAAAAATCCCAAAGTAGATCAAAGAAGAAGGTAATAGAACTAGCGCCTTGTAGCATGGTTTGCTGGAAGGTGACACCGGCCTTAAAAGACTAACAGGGCCTGGGGAAGCGAGGTGCCTTGTGCTGTCAGTTCCCCCCAAGTATGCAATGTGAACTGAGATCCTGCGGCACAGCTGAGTGGGCAGCAGGGCCCTGAGCAAATAGAAAAGAGGGAGAATCATGCATAGCAGTGCTGCAAAGGCTTTGCAGTAAGAAGAGAAAAGAAGCTTCTTTTCGAAAGTCTTTTAAAATGCCATTTCTCTCTTGTATTAGATTTTTAGTCCAGCAATACAATCTTATTGTTTTATCAAATGTATTGCAGTGGGAACACAACTCACAATCTCTTATTCAAAATCGTAGGGAAATGTTTTTCTGAATATTTCAGATTTTAGGAAGATATTACAGTACATATTCCTTGTTTTATATAACACACCCAGCAGGCTCTGTGGCAATACTGTGTAATCAAACACATTATTTCCAAAGCAAAACATATGATTATTCAGATGGAGTAGGGTAAATAAAGAAGAGAAAGTATTTTCTATTTTTGCATTCAAGTCATTTCAGGTTAGATGTCACCACCAAACTAGTTCTCATAAGCTTTTGCTGCAAAAAGTTACTAATAATATTTAACAAAACATCCATTCAATCACTAGAACTTTTAAGATTTTAGAATTGTGTCTAAGGTATCAAAGTTGTGTATTATAAAACTTCATGACCATAATTGTAACAAAAATCACATGTATGTTCTTTCTAAAAGTTAGATTCATTTCAGTTTAGTTCAGTCGCTCAGTCATGTCCGACTCTTTGCGACCCCATGGATTGCAGCATGCCAGGCCTCCCTGTCCATTACCAACACCCGGAGTTCACTCAAACTCACGTCCATCGAGTCAGTGATGCCATCCAGCCATCTCATCCTCTGTCTTCCCCTTCTCCTCCTGCCCCCAATACCTCACAGCATCAGAGTCTTTTCCAATGAGTCAACTCTTCACATGAGGTAGCCAAAGTTATATTATAAAAGTGTTTGACTCATTTAAATTAAATTTAGTGCCATTTAAAATTATATATGAACAAAACACTATACATAGTCTTTTTTAAAAGTGTATATTACCATAAATATTTGATTGGGAGGCAGGTGGGCAGAGGATATACTCTTCAGAAACATACATGTAAGGCCAACCAGAAGGCCCATAAGAACAGGGAGAAAGCAGCCTCTGGGATACAGATGCCTGAATTATTCCAGGTCATGCCTGAAGGTCTGGGAATTTCTAGAGGGATTGGGACTTGGGCTTCTCTTTCATCCTTTCCAGGAAAAGTGAAAGCACCTGAATGTGGAAGGTGAATCACAAATGCAACCCTGTCACTCACTTGTCAGTCACCTGAACAATTACATGAGATGCAGCATAGGATCTGGTCAACCACATGTAATTTCAGTCACTTTCCTAACTATGCAACTATATCCTGTATTGAAAGGAAAAGAAAAAAAGGAAAGAATGAAAGGTGGGTAAAAAAATGAGAACGCCTCACTTGTTACTTATATCTGAATCACTAAATATAAACATCTTTTTATTGTAACACTAAAAAGTTAACAAATAAAATGTAAGTATTTGCAAAAAAGACAATGGAGCAATAGAAACCTATACAAAAAACTGAACTGAATGTAGGCCCTTAATTTCTTTTGGTGGGGAAGACAGTATTGAGACCAAGAGGACTTTAAATATATTCGCTAACAGCCAAGAGCAGAAAAATGAGACCAAAAACAAAAAATAAATCAACAAACACATTCCAGGAGGCTCAGCATCGCCCTAGGTACTGATTACTTTTAACAGAATTGGATCAAAACAGAGTCTACACAGAGATTTTGGCCTTTTCCAAGCCAGTTCAAGTAAGTTCACTCATGAAGTGCATTTTACAAAATAAGAATAACTGAAATTCACATAGGTTAAGTTAACAAACCAGTCACCATATCCACAGCATGATTTTTTCTTATACAAATATAAATAGGCATTTATATACTTATATAGAGAGATAAAAAGTATATACCTTCAACACTAATAGTCATTAATAGGATTTTCAGTGATATTTATTTTGTTTTAATCTAATTCTTAAATGTTCTATAATTAATATGTATTATTTAATCATAAAAACTGTGAAAATTTCTAATGGAGATTCTACAGGAAATATGCTAAATGAGCTATCTTAACGTTAAAGACGTCATTCTCAACTAAATATATCTCTATTTTTTTGAACAAACTCTAGTATTTCTCAATAGATGTAACAATAAAAATAGTTGTAGGACAAAACATATCTGCAGTTGACTTAATTATAGATTTCTGGGACATTTACTTACAGTACACATCCACTCTGATTGACTTTATCGCTGGGGACCCCAGACCATTCTCTGCTTTACAGTAATAGCGGCCTCCTTGATGTCGCTGAATATTTGTAATCCTCAAAGTCTCGTTGAAGACACTTGAGTCTTGGAATCTGTCAGAGGCACTTCCTGCTGTTTTGGTCCACCTGATCTGAGCAAGCATCAACAAAGATTGTTACTTTAGGTTGGCTTTCTCACTGAAAAATTAAATACTAATTACTCATATGGAGGGAATTCCCTTATGGCTCAATTGGTATAGAATCCGCCTGAGATGTGGGAGACCTGGATTCAATCCCTGGGTTGGAAAGATCCCTTGGAGAAGGGAATGGTTACCCACTCCAGTATTCTGGCCTGGAGAATTCTACGGACTGTACAGTCCATGGGGTCACAAAGAGTCGCACGCAACTGAGCAACTTTCACTTTCACTCATTTGGAGAGCTGGCATTCAGAAACTGCTACAGTGCCATTTTTGGCAAGTTATTGAAAATTAAGAAGAAAAGTTTATATAACAATAAAATTATAAAATTGTAAATGCAGTTATCATTATATAGTGCATATAATTCTAACTCAATTGCACAGAGTTCATCCATAGTTTCATCAGTGTGAAGGACAATAAAAATATTAATATATACAAAGGAAGTTAAATATAAGTAGTACATTGGAAATATGGATTAGTTTCTTTTCCTTGAGCACCTAAAATTCTATTTTCCAAACCCTGTAAGGCATTTTTTATTTACCTAGCATAGGAACAAGAGGTAGGCTCTCAGTTTCTTTTTGGACATGTTTTATTATTTTATGCAATATTTTCTATTTGATTTGGTTAATTAAAGTATATTACCAGAGTAGCTTATTGAGATTATGTGTAATTTTATACACGTGGTTGTTATGAATGATTTTTATTTCATTTTTATAGCTTTGCTGTAATAAGCCCACAAATAACTTGTCTGTTTGATAATTAGAATTCACTTTATATCAATAATTATTTTCAAAAAATGTGTAAACTTTTCCAAAGAGAACATTGCTATTAAATTGCCAAAGCACTTTGAATATCTAAAATACTCTGTTATAAACAATACTGTTCTTTTCAACACAGCTGTGCACATCAGATTTGGCTTTTACTAGAAATAAAGACTAGCGTTCAAGTAAACTTTTGTGTATTTTAGCTTATATAAACCTGAACAAAAGCCAGGTGATGGTACTGTAAAGTGATACAAAACAGGATGTAAAAAGATTCAGTTTTATATCTCTCCTTCTCCCTGCTGTATAATATATGCTTTATTTATTTTTAGGTTGTAACTCTGCTGATAGAAATCCTCTGCTAACACAAATGAAGAAACATAGACAAATGCAACTAAATAGTGGGTTATCAAAATTTAAATCATTTAATACTACTATTATTTATGCTATTTTGATACAATGTTAATTCAAACTTACAATCTAATGACACTAAGCAGCTTTAAGAAATTCTCCAAATCATTACAATATCAGTATAAATATATGCATGTTTGCCCTTAATTGTGTGTGAAGTTAAAATTTTACTAGAAATTAATAAAAGTTGAGTAATTCATAAAAATACATATCAAATATTTATCCAAAACTTTTTACAGAAAATATATATAAAAATTAAATGGGGTGATTCTTGATTTCAAGTAGTTCATAAGCTAATTATTAATATTATCATAAAAAGACAAAGAATAACATGGGCACTGATTTGATAAATACCATTTCCATGGGAAAATCTAGGGTTCTATTTTAAGTTAAATTTCAAAATTTATAGGTAACAAAATAAAAAAAGATTAAAATGAACAAGCAAATTACATATTTTTGCTTTGTATATCTTATATAGATATATGCCAATTCTCTCATATATATATATATTTCTACCTAAGATGTAAATAAAACACAATTCCTATTAAATGCCAAGTTTTCCTTGACTATCACAATATGGTACCAATATTGATTTTTAAAAATAAACATTTCAGAATATAAAAAGTAAGTTCAGAATCAAAAGAGTTATGGAAATGGCCTATAAGTTTTGGATATTAAAAACATGATATTAAGACAATAATTTAGTTTTAGAATACTGTTATAGTACTGGTAATTGTCCAGGAATTGGGGGATGTAGAGAATAAGAGTGTGCGTGTGTGTGTGTGTGTGTGTGTCTGTGTGTGGGGGTGAGGTGGGGAGAGAGACAAAGAAAGAGAAAAGAGTGAGAGAAGAAATTATGATATAGACTATCAAACTTTTTGATCTTAGAATACCTTTACTCTATTAAAAATTATTAATGACCTCAAATATCTTTAGCTATTTAAATTATATCTATTCATAATCAGTGTAGTAGAAACTAAAACTAAGATAATGTTAAATTATGTGTTATTAACTCATTTTAAATCATTTTAATAAACTGAAGACATTAACTTAAGGAACACTTTTAATTTTTCAAGACAAAAATAATTGAGTAAAATGAATGGAATTGCTTTATAGTTTTGCAAATCTCTTTCGTATCTTCTTTAGAGAAAAAAAGCCGGCTAGATAATTATATCAACATATGCATGCAATCTGTGGCAGCATGTTGGGGACTGGCTATAAAGGGAGTAGTATTTCAATAGCCTTTTTAGATAACTGTAGACAGTCTTCCTTGAGACTACAGTAAAATTCCGTCAGTGTTAGTTTCCTACTTGCAAAATAGAATTGAAAACCACATGTATACATGTATACCTGTGGTGGATTCATTTTGATATTTGGCAAAACTAATACAATTATGTAAAGTTTAAAAATAAAATAAAATTAAAAAAAAAAAAAGAAAACCATATCAATGCCCTTTTTGCTCTTTGTGACACTAAAACCCATTGGTCTATCTTGCACTTTTAATAGATCATTTTCTCATGCATGATTTTGTAGCAACATAGATTAGTCATCTGGAAAATATGAACTCATTGAATTATGAAGATCTTCCAGATGTTGAGATAGCTCAACATATAATACAATTCACATACACTAATATCATCAGTCTTCATAGAATAGTCTTCTATAAGGATTGGTGAAATTAGTATACGTGTCTACCATGCTATCATGCTTCTGTTGGCAGATTTTCAAAAATTCTAAATTTTCTCTTAAATATGTGAAATTTATCATAAGCAATAACCATTGTTAAGGTGTTTTATTTGGGATGATAGGTTCATTTCATTCATTTCTGAGGAAATATTTGCCAAATACCCAAGTCTGAATAACCATGTATAAAAAGCATCCTTTAAGTAAAAAAAAAAAAAAAAAAAAATCTATAAAAAAAAGTGGGTAATTCATCACAAAACTCATTCATACAAGACTTTGCCTTGAGACAAACTCTGTACTTTTGTAAGCAGCAGAAATCCTTTTTAGGAATTTTCCATTTTGCCACTTAGGATATTAAAAATATAGTGACTGTGTTCTAAGATGTTAAAAATTAATACTGGAACTTCCCTGAGAGTCCAGTGGTTAAGACTTTATCTTCCAATGTAGAGGGCAGGGGTTTGTTCCAGCACATACCTCAAAAAAAGACCAAGAGATATAAGACAAATTCAGTAAACACTTTACAAATGAACCACATTTAAAAAAATCTTTAAAAAATGAATACTGATTTTTACTGATTTATCAAAAATAGTGACACTGAGCTTTTATTATTATTAATACTGTGAGTAAATAGTAGTGAATTAGCGAAGAATACAAAGACTGCTAGTACAATTTGATGCCACAGCTTTGTTCTGTGCTAACAGGCTGCCTGTTTTATCTTCCTTTACTACAAAAGCAGCACAGTGAGAAACATTCTTCTTCATGAACTCCCTGTAAAGATCACAGGGTCCCCAGAGAGATCTAGGGACCACACAGGAGAACACTGTTAAGAGTACAGAAATATGTATATAATTTAGGATTTCATACAGGAAATATTTTAAATGAAAAGTGGAAAGAAAGTTTGTTTAGTAAGTGGTGTTGGGGAAATTGACTATATATCCATAATGGAAAAAAAAAAGCTGACTCTCTAACCCACCCTTCATATCAAAATTAATTCTAGATGCAATAAAGATTTCAAAGTAGAAAATTGAAATCGTTCCATAAGAAAATATGGAGTGATCTGTCTACAATTATTCAAGTGAGCAGGGCTTTTAATACAAATTCTAAAAAAAAAAAAAACCTATCACTTGATTAACATGTCACTCTTTTTTAAAAAATTATGTAAGACAATTTACTATTAAAAATGTCAGAATTCAGGGTTAGTTTCCATAATATATACATATATATATAATATATATGTATATGTACATAGTATACTAGATGAGTAAGTTCATGGATAAGAAAAGAAAAGGGAAAAAATAGAACTACAAATTGGCATTATTTAAGTAAAGAGATGTTCAATTTCTTTCTTTTTAAAACTGTAAATCAAAGCATGAGAAACCAACTTTCACCTATCGAATGGCCACAAACACTATCTCATACTAGCTTGTGCTGTTGAGGTTTCATAGCTGGGATCAGAAGGGTAAGATGGTAAAATCTTCCTTTTTGGAGCAGAATCCAGTAAATTATGTCCAAAAAATGAACACATTCAGACTTGGACCTAGCAATTATCTAGTTAAAATATACCTAACATTTGCACAAGAATGTATAAAATGTCTATGTAATAGTACAACACTGAAAACAATACACTATCAAAAGATAGGGAAATGGTGACAAATTAATTGACTCTAAAGCTGAACTGAATAGAGAAATGGAAAGAATAAACATACAAAATGTTTTATCAAGCTAACAAAAAATGAGACTATTCTCATCTGTGTAAAAAGAGTACATGTGTGTAAATGCATTTGCACATATATACTAATATGTTACTCCTGGAGAAAGAAATGGCAACCCATTCCAGTATTCTTGGCTGGAGAATCCCCATGGACAGAGGAGATTGGCAGGCTACAATCCATAGGGTTGCAAAGAGTCAGACATGACTAAAACGATTTAGCATGCTGGCATGCACTAACATGTTAATAAATATTAATACATAAATGGAGCACATGAATACACACAAAATTTAACCTTGATTAATTCTATGAGTGGGACTGGTAAAAGAAAAGAATATGTAAAATATTCTTTTCAAAAATTTCTTATTTAAAATTCTTATTTACACTTAATTTTACTATGAACAAATATTGAATGTATTATAAATAAGTTTAAAATAAAAAAATACAATGCAGTTGTGAAATAGAAAAACCAGAAAAGTATAGAAAGAATACAAAATAATCACTTATGGAAAGGGTTTTTCCCCCTCTACTTAAAAAGATAAATAATGAAAGGAAATATTCCTGAGTTTTGGAAAGATAACTTTACTCATTAAGGGGGTTTACCAAGTTATACATCTAATTGATGAGAAAAGAAACCCTCATACCATCCATGGAATTCTCCAGGCCAGAATATTGGAGTGGGTAGCCTTTCCCTTCTCCAGGGGATCATCCCAACCCAGGGATCAAACCCAGGTCTCCTCCATTGCAGGTGGATTCTTTACTAGCTGAGCCACCAGGGAATCCCAAGAATACTTGAGTGGGTAGCCTGTCTCTTCTCCAGTGGATCTTCTCGACCCAGGAATTGAACCGGGGTCTCCTGCATTGCAGACAGATTTTTTTTACCAGTTGAGCTACCAGGGAAGCCCATAAAGAAACCCCAGGCATACTCTGATAGAACTTGTGACCTCAAACTCTACAAAGGAGACTGTATAGGCTTCCAAGCAGAAGGAACAAACTATTACAATAAACTATTACAATCTGTTAGAGTCTGCCCATTCCCTGATGTTGATTTCTCCTTCTTCCACAGAAATTGAATCCCACAGTATTCATCAGGCACAAGGTTGCCCAAAACAAAGGCATTTACCATTTCAGCTACATTCTTGCCAGTGTGTTTCAAGAAGAAATATTCTTATAGGGAAGCACCCCTCCACATTTTGCTCATTTCAGCACATTACCGCTGTCTGTCATCTTGGACCCTGAACTGATATGGAATGAAAGTCAAGCACAGAGAATCCATAAAACAGAAGAATCTAAATCTCTGACATCATGGGAGTTTCACCTGCCTAACCTGAACTATGTATAGTTTCTGGGTTTCTACATAGGAGAAAAATACAATTCTATCTTACATCATACTTTGGGAGGGGGGTGGTTTCTATGATTAACAGCCAAACTTTAATTGATAAACATGGAGTGATAAGGAAGAACACACACACATGCACACACACACATGCACACACACACACATGCACACACACCATAGACATACTTTATGGATAATTCAACTCTGCATCCCAATCCTGATTAGTTCAGTAGATATTAATTCATTAATTTTACAGATTAAATGTAGAACTTGAGTTGAAACTTGAGGTGTTGGTGGATATAATTCAGCTGTGAGATAGACACATGAAAGTTGCTCAGTCATGTCTGACTCTTTCAACCCCATGGACTATTACAGTCCATGGAATTCCCTAGACCAGAATATTGGAGTGGGTAGCCGTTCCCTTCTCCAGGGGATCTTCCCAAGCCAGGGATCGAACCAATGTCTCCTGCATTGCCAGCAGATTCTTTACCAGCTGAGCGACAAGACAAGCCCCCAAATACGGGAGAGGGTAGTAGCCTATCCCTTGTCCAGCGGATCTTCCCGACCCAGGGATCAAACTGGGGTTCCTGCATTGCAGGTGGATTCTTCCCCAACTAAGCTATCAGGGAAGCCCAACTGAGCTATGAGGGAAGGTGGATATAATTCAGCTGTAAGATAGACACATGAACAGAGATTTATACAAGATAAATTTAGATTCCATCATGTAAAAAAAAAAAAAAAAAAATCTGGAGTGAGGCAGACCAGTGAGAATTTAATGACTCCGCTCAGGGACTCAGGCTCTTTGAAACTGCCTGCACTACCATGTGCTGCTGGACCTCAAGGCCCAGAATAGCAGCTACAAATCTAGTTTGCACATCCCAATCCTAGCAGAAGAAAAGAGGAAAAGACAAAAAAGTGCCTACCACATTGGGTTTACAGAAGGCTCTAGGATATTGCCTCAGGACACTGGCTCACTTCCGATAGACAGAGCGCCACCCATAGCTACCAGAAAGGCTGGGAAGTGTACTCTTTACTACACAGAGCTCCTGTCTCCCAGGTTTCTTCTAAAATCTAATTCTATAGCTCTTGGAAAAGAGGAGATGGGTTATTTGGGACAACTTGCTAGTCCCAAAGCAGGAATAAAATACATTCACTACTCAGATATGCTGCATTGTTAAATATAATTGTATTTAAACCCTTTTTATTTCCATAAAAATAACATGTACAGAAAAAGAAAGATTGTCACACTTTAGGGGGATACTCTTTATGGTAACTATATAATCTAAAGGAACAGCTTGGAGATACTCCAAGGCTGCAGATCATAACACTTCACTTAGAGTCACCCAACTCTCATCAGAGAATTTTCTACTTTGCTTTTTGCAAATAATGATATTTCTGAAACATCATTATTTTTATGTAGTCTTAAATAAAATCACTGTTGACTAAAATAGCTTAAGAAAATGTTAAAAACCTGAAGTGCAGACCAGAGAGAGACCTAGGTGAATCCAAAAGAGTGCATTTCATAGATAGTACAAACTCAATAAGTAGTTAGCCCTTGACAATTCTCAGACTTCTAGGTTCTCCCCTTTAATTAACATCTAGTGAATGAGGAGTTTTGTGAATTAAAGGTAGTTTCTATCAGTTGTCAAGGCATTAGGCTTTATTCTCCTGTCTCTTCAGGTCAATCTATAATGACAAATATGAGCTTTGTCCCAGCCTTGTTCATATTCTGAAAAAAAGCTACTTTATCTGTAAAAGACATCCAGAGAAAAAGTAAGATAAACATCATCTGATCTGCTATAATTATTGGGGTGATTTGCCACCAGAGCCTTTGGGCACTAAACAAAGCCAGTCATGGCTCTTGTCATTTCCAGAGTGATAGTCTGAAAAAGCATAAAGGTATGATTATGAGTAACAGTGCTCTTTACAGTTTTGAAAATAAAAGTTATCCTCTTATCCTGCACTAATATCAGGGAAAATAACAGAGAAAATATGTTCTCTTTGAGCTACTCAATACAATAAATAGAACGCTGAATAGAACAGGACTCCAGATCATATGGGTTCAATTTTTCATAAACTGTATCAGTCTATTATAAATGATAGAAAAATGTCACTCTTGTTTCTAAATATTATACAAAAATTTTCTGTCAAAGCAACAAATTTTTAACCTGAAAATTTCTGTAGACTGTGTGTGTGTGCTCAGCTGTGTCTAACTATTTTCAACCCCATGGACTGCAGCCCTCCAGACTCTGCTGCCCTTGGAATTTTCCGGGCAAGAATACCGGAGTGGGTTGCCAATTCCTACTCCCTGAGGGTCTTTCCAAGCCAGGGATTGAACCCGCATCTCCTGAGTCTCCTGCACTGACAAGTGGATTCTTTACCACCGAGACACCTGGGAATCGAAAACTTGTTCACTCTGTGCATGAACATTATATTTTTCTAGCATGCTGACCAATATTAGAGATCACTGCTATCACTAATATGACTACTACTAAAAATAATTTAGAACTTCAAAAGATTCCTACAAGTTAGAGTTATTATCTGTTAATATTGTCCACATTGTGATAAGGAAGAATTGTTTAAAGTGTGTAGTGTGAATAAGAAGCTCAGGGAGGCAATAAAGAAAAGAGAGTCTGAACATCAACCTGGGGTCTTCTCACCAGCCAAAGAATAGAATGGTGAAGGAGAAGGAATCATTATGGTAAATGCATTGGAAACAAAAGGAGAATTTTGAGGTGAGGACATGAGTATTTCTGAAAATGAGATACGCCTTAAAGCAGAGAAAACACTTTTTTTCTCATTATTCTCTTGACTGTGGCTTTTCTTTTGAACTTAAACTTTGAAGACTTTATTCATCTCTTGTGAAAATAAGCAGTGAGAGATACTAAGTAAATTTTGTGTTTATCTTTAACAACGTTGATTCCTACCTGTGTATGGGGAACTACAATAGGACCTGGTAGCAGTCTATCAAACCAAAGGTGACAGAAGAGGGTACATTTTGGTGCAAATGCTTTAAAAAGTGTTGGGGGTTACTGCAGATTGCTTCGTTGAAGGCTTTTTTTTTTTTGGTAGCATAACTAAGATATTAATCACGGACTCCAGACAACCAGTAACAGGATTTTATGTATACCTGTGGCGGATTCATTTTGATATTTGACAAAACTAATACAATTATGTAAAGTTTAAAAAATAAAATTAAATTAAAAAAAAAGAAAGCTCAAAAAAATAAAAGTAAATAAAATGCTTTTTTTAATTTTATTGGTTGATTTTAAACCCACGACAGGCTTGAAAGGTAGGAATTTTTTTTTCCTATGTGTCTGTGCCTTTGTACACCAGGATCCTCATGAAATGAAAGTTCTCCTTTTTTCCTTCTCATTATCTAGTTAACTCCCTCTGATCCTCCAGAAATCATTTTATTAGAAAGTCTTCCCTCTCCCATAGAACTCTATTTCATCCTGTCCTCAGTGTTGCCGTAGCACCTTGCAAATCTCTCTGCCAGAGTTCTCATTATGTGTCATATAAATTAGCTATTTCTATGTTATAGATAACGTGTTCTGCCTGAATCTCACGTAGTCCCTTTGTGCTTTCCATGTGCATCTCCTAAGGATGCCCTCTTACATTTGGAAGGTCTCGGGTCTGTGGGGCCACTTTGCTCTCAGAGGCAGAGTCTGAGAAACGCTAGAGATTTTCCTCTCTATCCAATGGCTTTTTAGTGACTATGTAAGCCCAACTCCCTTTGTCTCCTTTAGGACAGATTTTGAAGCATAACTTACACTCTAGAGCTCCTTCCACAGGATCGAGTTGAGGCTAATCCCCTAAAATCACACCCTTGCCTGGCTTCTTCCTTTTCCTGTCTTGCTTTTTTACTCCACTAGCAGTATCTCCTAAAAGCGTTTCCCTAATAAACGCCTTGGACTTGAATTCTCATCTCAAACTCTACTTCTAAAGAACCAGACGTAAGACAACTATTTTGCCTTTAATAAACTACAACATCAAGGACTGTTCTTGATTTTGGTGTCTCCAATCCAATGCACTGAGTCTAGGATATGAGAATAATTAACAAAATCATTGTTGCTTGAATGGATTACTAGCACTATAATTCTACTGACAATGAAACATAAATAAGAGAAAAATCCCACTCCACAAGGCACCCACAATATAATGAGTTTCAATTAATTGAGGTGTTGAACTTTTAATAAACATTTCCTCAAATGAAAACTGAGTCTACTCAGACACGTTCATTTTGAAATATAACAGAGGGATTTTGGGGTAAATTCTATAATTTTAATAAATTTAATATCTAAATATTAATATTTTCATTTATCTTTATAAACATAGGATTATACATTGAATATGGATGGATGAATTTAGAAGAAAATATCAAATGGTACTTCTCTATTGTCAAATTTTAAATTCCTACTGAATCAGCAGTCGTACTATCTAAGACAAGAATAAAATTTGATAAATGGAATAAAGTAAATTTATAAAGCTAAATTCATTCAAGAGAGCTGGAAATGTTGGAGAAAAATAATATAAAAATGAAAACATTGTGTACGAGACAGCAAAAGAGACACTGATGTATAGAACAGTCTTATGGACTCTGTGGGAGAGGGAGAGGGTGGGAAGATTTGGGAGAATGGCATTGAAACATGTAAAATATCATGTATGAAACGAGTTGCCAGTCCAGGTTCGATGCACGATACTGGATGCTTGGGGCTGGTGCACTGGGACGACCCAGAGGGATGGTATGGGGAGGGAGGAGGGAGGAGGGTTCAGGATGGGGAACACATGTATACCTGTGGCAGATTCATTTTGATATTTGGCAAAACTAACACAATTATGTAAAGTTTAAAAATAAAATAAAATTAAAAAAAATGAAAACAAAATAATTGGTAATGTGAGTTATGAATTTATCAGAAAACCATCCAAATTTTAGAAGATAGGGTGTTAAATGAATCAACATTGCAATACAGCTGGCATAAAAATATCAAACACCATGCTAAATGTACTCAGATATGATTAAAATGTAAAGATTTGACTTCATTTCCAATAACCTCAGATATGCAGATGACACCACTCTAATAGCAGAAAGCGAAGAGGAACTAAAGAACCCCTTGATGAAGGTGAAAGAGGAGAGTGAAAAGCTGGCTTAAAAGCCAAGTTTCAAAAAATTAAGATCATGGCATCTGGTCCCATCACTTCATGGTAAATAGAAGGGGAAAAATGGAAACAATGGCAGATTTTATTTTCTTGGACTCCAAAATCACTGTGGATGGCAAGTGCAGCCATGAAATTAAGTCACTTTCTCCTCGGAAGGATAACTATGAAAAATCTAGACAGCATATTAAAAGGCAAAGACATCACTTTGCTGACAAAGGTCCGTATAGTGAAAGTGACGGTTTTATTACTAATCATGTACAGATGTGAGAATTGGACCATAAAGAAGGCTGAGAGCCAAAGAATTGATGCTTTCAAATTGTGGTGCTGGAGAAGACTCTTGAGAGTCCCCAGGACTGCAAGGAGATCAAACCAGTCAATCCTAAAGGAAATCAGTCCTGAATATTCACCGGAAGTATTTATGCTAAAGTTCAAGCTACAGTATTTTGGCCATGCAGCCTGGCGTGCTGCAGTCAACTGGGTGACAAAAGAGTCGGACATGATTTAGCGACTGGACAGCAATGCAAGCTATAAAAAACAGGGGGGAAAAAACAGCAAGATATATTCTCCCAAGTTTCCACAAGGTGACTGGAAAGAGATTTGTTTTGCTGCTTCCTTAACTGTCCATTCAGGCTTCCCTGATAGCTCAGTTGGTTAAGAATCTGCCTGCAGTACAGGAGACCCCGGTTTGATCCCTGGGTCAGGAGGATCTGCTGGAGAAGGGATAGGCTACCCACTCTAGTATTCTTGGGCTTCCCTTGTGGCTCAGCTGGTAAAGATTCCACCTGAAATGCAGGAGACCTGGGTTTGATTCCTGGGTTGGGAAGATCCCTGGAGAAGGGGAAGGCTACCCACTCCAGTATTCTGGCCTGGAGACTTCCATGGACTGTATAGGGGGTGGCAAAGAGGCTGACACAACTGAGCAACTTTCACTTGCACTTTACTGTCCACTGCTTCCTAGTCTCCTTTGGTGGTTCCTACTCATCTCCCTGACTTTTAAATGTATGCTGAGGGCCATAATGCTTGTTCCTTTCCATCTACACTCACTACCTTGTTCATCCCATCTGTACCTTAAATGCCACTTACGTGATGATGACTTCTAATTTAATATTTGTAGTTGAGTCCTCTCTCTTGAATCCAGTCTTCTGGCACCACCACCTACTCTCTGTCTACAATGTAACATATCCAAAATTGATCAAGATATAAACTCTTGATCTTCCCTCCAAACAAACGCTCACCATCTTTCGATTTCAGTTAATGACAACTCCATTCTTCCAGTCATCAGATCCAAAACTTTGCAGTCATGGTGATGAAAAGAGAAGGCCAATAAAAATTTAAAATCTTTGTACCAAAAAAAAAAAAAATCACATCTGTGATAGACCTTAAAATGTGTTTTATAACTTAAGTGACTGAGTAAGCATTCAGTCATTTACTGAATTTTCATGTTTTTTTTTTTCAAGAGGTCTCCAAGATCGTGTCTAGGTTTGATGACTCACAGAGGACTTATAGGACTTGTGATATAGTCATACTCATGACTATGACATATTACAGTGAAAGGATACAAAACAAAATTAATAAAAGAGAAATGTGATGTGGGGGGATGACATTTAAAGGGAAACAGGAATAAGCTTAAAAGAATCCTCTCCCCATGTTGTCACAAGGAGGCACTTAACTCCCCCAGCACTAGCTAATGACAACACTTAGGAAATATTCTATCAGGGAAGCTTACTAGAGATTCAGTTTTTACTGGGTCTGGTCACATAGGCTCCGTCTGCCCTGCCTATATCAAAATTCAATCTGCAAAAGTAAAGCAAGTGTTCCATGCCAATCATATTGTTTGCAGAAAAAATTTAAGCACAATGAACCATTCTAATCAGAGGGGGACTGGAGCAACCCTTCCTGAAATCCAAATTTCCAGATGCCAAGCAAGGACCAACCTTTCAAGCAGGCCTTTCTAAGTACAGTATTCTCAGACTTGGTAGATTTATTCTTTCTGTACATATGTATACCTTGTAGCAGAAGTGTTGTGAGGGACCTCTAAAGAAACTCCTTAAAAGAGAAGGGCATGGACCCATTTCTGTGTTTCCCATTTCTTCCTTCCTGCCTGAAATTCAACTGTGATAGCTAGGGCTGCAGAACGCATCTTATATTGTGAGCTAACTCCAAGGCAGAAGTCATATGTGCTAAGGATGGGTCCCTCATGACACCATGAAGGGATCATACTATCTCAATAATTTTGACATCTAGATTCATTTTCTAGGCAGAATTGAACCTTATCTTGTTTAAAGTACTATTATTTCTGCATTTGGTAATTAGCAGACAAAGACAACTTGTCATGAAAAAAATTAAACAATAAGAAATCCATTTTTAACATTTGCAGACCTTATAAACATTTGATTTGTTTTTCCAAATGCAAAATAATCAAAATGCTACTCTTGAGGAAATAACTAGAAGCATTCAAATAAATAAACTGTATATATTGGAAATGCTCTATTTAAGGCATCTAAAAGATCAGAGTGCCAGCTCAAAAGACAGAGAATAAACCATTGGTTAAAAAATAAATAAATCCTTACACTGAGTGTTTACAACTCAATCATCAATATGTTATTTTTATGAAGGAGCAGGTACTGTAATGGCATACAGTATATTCCAAACACTTTTTTTTTTTTTTTTGGCTATTTGAGAATATATACAGGAGGGTAGTCAAGTTTCACTATAGTGTTTCTTCCAGAACTTTAAAAGTTTCCTCTGATTTAAATTTAGCACTTTTATACTTAATAATCAATATTTATTTAACCACAAATTTTAACTATTAAGTATTTTTTCAGTGTTGCTGATGAACAGCTAGTTTTCTACTTTCTTCCCTATGGGTTTCTTATGGGGCATTTTTCACCATCACACTTAACCTTGCTGAAAGCAAAGCAGCAAATTCTTTAATGATTTTATAATAGAATATAATCTAAATTAACAGTATTTCCAACACTGCAGAGTATTAGAAATGTAATAAAAAAAAACTGCTCTGCCTCACTCACTCTGAGTGCACCCTACTAAAACTGCATTTAAATTTATTCATAAGATAACAAAATGAACTTGTGCTATTTGAAATGCTGAAAAAACACCAACACACTTTAGAAAAATGACAATGTCTTTTGGCATGTAGGCTTGGCAGAAATGTTCGTAATTATGATATTCTGACCTTCTCCTAATAAATAAATTTAGCCAGATTATACCAAATATATAATAAAGTACAATTCTATTTCATGTTTTCTAATAATTCATCTAAAATACTGAAAGAAAGGTACATTGAATTGGCCTAAGGATATACTTGAGAGTAAACTATCTGTCCCTCTGTACTTCTCTGGGCACCTGAAACTAGAAAGAGAAATTAACATCTTCAATTCCTATGGGTACATTTTCAATCTACGGAAAAATCTTTATCACACACTTTTCCCCTAAAACATTTGAGCAACTTTTAGAAAAACAAGAATAAGAAGAGTAAGATACTTTATGGGCACCTTACAACACAAATGATCTTTACTCATAGCTGTTGACTTGGAATTTAAACTTGAGGCAACATCCAGGTGATTGAAAGCTATCAGAAGAAGACATGCAAAACCAAACGGAGGCATTATAAATAATAAAAATGAAAGAAGTCCATTTAAATATTCAAGCAAGTGGCTTAATTTCAGGATCTACAAATCAGAGAGTATTAATGGTGTGCTAATTTCAAACATACTTGAAACATTTCTGCCCTCTAGATTAATGTCATAGTAAAATATTGCAAGAATTTCTTTTTGCCTTGTTTCAATTTTGGATAAAGCTCAGACAGGGAAGATATGGGAACTAATATTGTGTTAGATTCTATATAGTCACTTCTGCATAATTGTCTTCATAAAAAAGCCTAAAAGAAAATGTTATTATACTTAATTTGCAAATTACTAACTTGAGATTCAAAAAGGTTAACTATAATACCTTTCCTAAGACCATACAATCAATAACTAGTGGTTAAGGATTTTATCAAGCATCTGTATGACTCTGAATTTCTACTAAAAGTAGTCAATAATTTACCAACAGTTTAATCTGGAAAATGCTTTATTATGATATCTCATTTAATTC
Organism: Bubalus kerabau; assembly: GCF_029407905.1. Taxonomy (NCBI): domain Eukaryota; kingdom Metazoa; phylum Chordata; class Mammalia; order Artiodactyla; family Bovidae; genus Bubalus; species Bubalus kerabau. The sequence continues at coordinate 45,238,445 of NC_073633.1, forward strand.
TCACAGTCATATCAATTAGGTACTACAGCCCCACTTTACAGATGAGAAAACTGATGCTGAAAACAGTAAAGTGATTTGTCCAAGGTCCTACAAGGAGTATATGGGGACGTTCTCTCTGAAATCAGTCTGGTTTTAGTCATGCACTGGTGTTACTAACAGAAATTCAGGCTGATAGCTTTGATTCAAGAAGATCAAAGAATTTTTCTCTCAGAACAGACAGAAAAAAGGATGGTGCCTAAACTCTTAGTAAAGAGAGAACACATCATTCAACTTTATCAACACACTGTAATATTTCTGGCACATATTTATATTTCTGAAAAAAAAAATGAAAGTGTTAGTCACTCAATCATGTCTGACTCTTCACGACCCCACGGACTGTAGCCTGCCCAGCTCCTCTGTCTGTGGAATTCTCCAGGCAAGAATACTGGAGTGGGTTGCCATTCACTTCTCCAGGGGATCTTCCTGACTCAGGGATCAAAACCCACATCTCCCACGTTGCTGACAGATTGTTTACCATCTGAGCCACCAGGAAAGCCTAATTTATATTTCTACCAGACTGTTTTTCCCAATTTAAATGGAAATGAACAATAAAGAACAAAATTATCCTGTGATTCTCAGGACTGAATATTTCTGCGACAGGAAGGAAATAAGAATATCTGTAGAATATTCTTATTCTTATTCTGCAGAATAAGATTTCTGCAGAATAGAATCTGTTTGCCGGGCTAAAAAGAGAGAAGAATTTTAAAGTTAGAAGAGGTCTACAAAGAAGTCTGTCCTAAGCCAGAGTGGTTTCCACAAACAACAGGAAATTGATATAATATCTTCAACATGCTGACAATTTCAAGACTTACATCCTTGATGATAAGTTTGAGATTTTGACTTTTGTCCAAATATGAGCATGTGTGCTCAGTTGCTAAGTTGCGTCTGACTTTTTGTGACCACATGGATGGAAGCCCATCAGGTTCACCTGTCTATGGTATTTCCCAGGCAAGAATACTGGAGTGGGCTTTATGTCCTCCTTGAGGGGAATCTTCCTGACCCAGGGATGGAACCTGCATCCCCTGCATTGGCAGGAGGATTCTTTACCACAGAGCCACCAAGTTCAAATAGAGTGAAGATCAAATTGTTTCTAGAGATAGATGAATGTGAAATCATCCCATATAATTGCCCCCTTGGACCACAAGATACAGTTCATTGGTTGCTTGCATCTCTTTCAACTTCTGAGTAGGATGCCTTCTTACAATCTGAAGCCAGAAAGCTAAAAATTACATTTACCAGATTCCTTTGCACTAAGGTTGCAAACAGAATTTCTGCTTTATCAATGAAAATTCAGAAACAGATTAGGTGGGAAGAAAGATATTTTCTGAGGAATCAATCATAACTAAGATCCATTTTTTTTTTTTTTAATCCACTGGCAAAGAAACTACTTTGTGATTCTAAAAGAGGAAACAGTTCATTGGTGGGTAAACGCTGGAAGTCATTCCAGTAGAAACAGCCTTACAGCCTCCTGCAGCCCTTAAAATTAGCTTTGTAAGCAATTAATTACCTCAATTAATCCATTTATGCTGAAACTAGCTAGAATAGACTCTGTTATCTATAACTGAGACCTGACTGATAACAGCCATTTTCTCCTCACTCTCATCTGACATCAGATTCACCTTCAAAGCAAGGCTTAGCAGAGTAATGTCAGCACTATTTTGTCACACCAGGGGCCCCCAACCTCCAAAAGCACGTTCCTCTCCTTGGATTTACCTACATTAGTATTTTCTGGATACTAGAATATTTATTCCATAGATATAAATGAGCAGCATAAAATCCAGCTGCCCAATGGGATGGATAATAGACAGGACTACTGGTCACATTAGTACAAACAAAGAGAGGCTGCTCTAGAATTTCTTACACAACCACAGGAAAACTATGTTTTTTAAAAACTTATTAAAAGACTCATACAAAATTTCTTATCTAAAAGACTACTCCACTAACAAAAACATGACTTTCAGTTCAGACTCACTAAGAAATTCCTGAGAACATTTCACTCTTACCCACTAGAACTGGGGGGAATTCAAACATTTTTAAAATCATGAAATAGGGCCTCTAACAATGGATGTTACCAACAGCTCTATACTTTGAATTGATGTCCTTTAGGAAAGTAATTGAAACAGATGAAACTCACTCAGCTTATTGCCCCTTGAGGTATTAAGAGTAACCCCTAAAATGTTTTCAATTACTTGACTGGTTCAAAATAAAACTAGAACACATAGCAATATAAAATATCTTTTATAAATATCTTGATTTCTTTTTATTAACTTTATTGTAGACTTTGTTGTAATTGCTGTTTAGTCAGTAAGTCGCATCCAATTCTTTGCCACCCCATGGACTTTAGCACTTCAAGCTCCTCTGTCCTCCACTATCTCCCAGAGTTTGCTTAAATCCATGTCCATTGAGTAGGTGAGGCTATTTAACCATCTTATCCTCTGTCACCCTCTGCTCCTTTTGCCTTCAATCTTTCCCAGCATCAGGGTCTTTTCCAATGAGTCAGCTCTTTGCTTCAGGTGGCCAAAGTACTGAAGATTCATCTTCATCATCAGTCTTTCCAAGGAATATTCAGGGTTGATTTCCTTTAGGATTGACTGGTTTGATCTCCTTGAAGTTCAAAGGAGTCTGAAAAGTCTTCTCCAGCTCCACAATTCAAAAGCATCAATTTTAAACTCTCATCCTTATTTATGGATCAACTCTCACATATGTACATGATTACTGGAAAACCATGTTTTGTTAGAATTCCACTATGACCCATCTGTCTTGGGTGGCCCTGCATGATATGGATAATAGCTTCTTTGAGTTATACAAACCTCTTTGCCACAACAAGGCTGAAACCAAAATCACATAGCAAGTGACAGAGATATTAATACGTAACCCGCCTCTCATAATTCTGGATACTGCCCCAATAATATGTGTGTACAAATACTTTATGTATGATATAAGTATATATTCAATATATAAAAATGTTTATATTTATATATACATATTTACATTCGTTATATATATGCAATTATATGAAACTACAATCATATGTTCTCCAGTAAAACAACAAAGACATAAAAAATAACATGAGGTGTAGATACTGTTTCTCAACTATTAATTAAAGTTTGGACACAGTTTTCTCATCAGTGGTTTTCAAATATGTATTAAGTACAGAAAATTATAAGTACCTAAGATCTCATTACCATCTGAGCAGGAGACATGAGACTCGGGTTGGATCCCTGGGTCAGGAAGATCCCCTGGAGGAGGACATGGCAACCCACTCCAGTATTCTTGCCTGGAGAATCACCATGGACAGAGGAGCCTAGTAGGCTATAGTCCATGGGATTGCAAATTGTCGGATGTGACTGAAGTGACGGCACACACATGCACAAGATCTCACTGTTCCAGATGTACATCAACCACTGTTAACTTCTATGCCTAATGCCAAGAGGCCCCCAAATAGCAAATATATTCAAATAGTCAATACTTGATAGCAGTGGCTCATGTTGAGGACACAATACCAGAAGCATATAAATGCATGTTGAACTGAACAGATAATAGGAGATGACGTACATTCTAAGATGCTACCATGACATTTAATGGAAAGGATTTTTGCCTCTTCTAATAAACTTATACATTCACTATTTCAGGTAAGATGCAATCTTGTTATGTCTTACTGTAAAATTAATACAGTTCCTATCAAACTTCTAATAAACAGAAAATGCTAGAGTTCACTGAGAGGTAATTTCAATAAATATGTATTTTTATTTTTCCGTGAAATTTTTTGATGGAAGTATTTATTTGATTTTTGTCACTTCAGTCAATTACGGTTTATTTACATAGTTAAAATAATTGTGAATACTTAAGAAATTAGTGTTCACATGTGTAATCATTTGAACATGCAATTATGATATCTAATTATACAATTATAGGATATGCCAAAATGATCAAAATCTTCATTATCTTATTGGTTTTAAAAGAGTGAATGTATTAAGTATGTGAAAGAGAAAACTTTCAAGTATCACTTATAATACTGTCTTTAAAATTGCTTACTATCCAAAATCAACTACTACTAGATTTTAGAGGGAAATAAAGAGAATAATGACACAAATCTTATATATCCGTATCAGGTCACAAATTTTTTTGCATTGTTTCATACTATGACATGCCAAAAAGCCTATTAGTGAAATCTCACCATTCAATGTATTCACTTACGATGCATTTATTACAAGTTTTGCCCAGGGATAGATTTTTTTTTTAATTCCTGGAATAATCATGGGGAGGGGGGAAGGTTTTATGTCTTCTGAAAAAAGTTTTTGTTTTGTTTTGTTTCAGAACTAATAATAGAAATAATGATATGAACAACTGATGGTAACAGTGTAAGCAGAAGGAGATTTTATAAACCCTTCTATTCTCTACAATCTTTGCTAAATGAATAGAAAAACAATGCCATCTATCTTGGTCCCAATCCTTTAGAAAGAGCAGTGCCCAAAGCAAGACATTGTTGACAGTTTCTTTGGGAGATGCAAGTCTAGGGAAATGAAGGGAGGGTAAAAAGCAGAAGGTGTGATTGAGGCAAGGAAAAACGTAGGGCAATGAAAAGGTATGTTGCTCCTGCTGCGCCTGTTTCTGCCTGCAGGATTATCTGCAAGATTTGCAGACTGGAAACATACTCTCATTGCAGTTCTCTGAAAAATGAAATAAAGAGAAATGTATTCATCTTATCTCTTCCTGTCTCCTGCTTCCTACTTGTCTAGATTCCTGCCAAGAAAAACTAACTCTCCTACATGGTCTCAGTGGCTACTCAAGATGCTAGATCTGAAGACCCAGAAATGGTCCTCAAATCAAGGACTTTACCAATTTCAAAGTCTGGGGTCAAGGGTCAAGGTAAAAGAGAGGAAGAATCACTGTCAGAGAAAACAGGGTTACAGAGAAGAGTCCACTGTGGGGAGATGATTTTATTTTAAGTGTCCCAAAGAACAAAAGTGAAGGATGCAAATACCTTTAGTTGGAATTGTTTAGGAGAAGTTAGTGCTTGAGAAAAGTCATAAATAGACAATATTGATGGAAGTAGATTGAGAATCCCACATTATTTCTGGAATGAAGGAATGCTAAGTAGACAAGATGTCATTTCCCATAGGTTATTCCCATAGGTTATTTCCCATAGGTTCCATTCATTAAAGCACAATGAATGCTAACTTGGATTACTTTCTCAAATGCTTCCCTAGATGTTGGGTAAGGATTGATGATGCAATAATTGTTGGCACCATACAGAACACTAATAATGATGGTTAAATGAATGAATAGCCTCTTCAGTGTCTTCAGGGAGGGAATAAAGGTTGTGGTGGCTTTTTCTACATTAGCAAAGTGTTAAAATACCCAATAACCAACTTGTTTGAAATATTTAAAACAAGTTAATAGGCAATATCAGCCTTAAGGATAAAAAAGCTAATATTTCTAGAAACTTTTTCCTTCTTCCCTGATCCAGGCCATAAAATATAGAAGAGAGTCTTCATGAAAATTCACTCTTTAACTTTGCTTTGCAATATAAGTTAAGTTGTAAAAAAAAAAAAAAAAACTTATAAGGTACCGATTTAATAATTCTCTGTGACCCAGTTCTTAGAAATCTGCTATTGAGTTACCTATTAATATAACTTACTAGTGCAAACACCCTGAATATGCAGTACTTATAATATTCAGGTTCCTGTAAAAATAGCTATTGCCTCCCCCAGAGTAAGGCAAGTTTTCCCTTTCTCACAACCTAAATCTAATTTAGACAGACTTATTATTAATTCAGAATACCAGAGATTCTGGTGCATAAAAAGTAGAGCTTTGAAAAAAAAAGTCACATATTTCTTGAACCCAATCCAAGAAAGTAAGGTCATGATATCTAAAACACCTTAGTTCCCTGATAAAAATTAAAATCAAGTTAAGCAAACTGAAGAAGTCTAATTTATGACATAATGAACTGACTTGCATTGTTCATCAAAATTTGAGATGAAACAGACACAAGAATCCAGATAATCTTTCTGGAATGAATCACAGATTTTCACTTTTTAGCACAAAAATGTTAGAAACCAAAGATCTGTTACACAAACATTTCTGTTGATAAAGGATGTAGAGGTCCTTAAAGTTTACTGTTAAAAATTCAGTAGTCAAAACTCCTTGTTTGTATATATGGCACCCACCATTTGTTTAGCTCCTAAGACCAAAATTCTTGAATCATCCTTGACTACTCTTCTTCTCTCACCCTCATACAAATATTTATCAACAAAAACTTCACTCGAAATATGTTTGATCCATTTTTTTCTACCAATTCCAAAATTAGCCCCCTTGCAAATGTCACCAGTATACCTGAACAGAGCAACAAATTCCCTCTTCTGCTTCAACTCTTCTTTAGTTTCACCTTGCAAGTAGGATGGAACCCAATCCCTTTTCATCAGGCCCTCTATCTTCCTTCATCTCCATCAACCACCTCTCAGTCACTGGATTCCAGTCATACTGATCTTCCTCCTCAAGCACACCAATATTCCTTCTGCTTCAGGCCCTGTGTCTTTGCTGTTCTCCTTTCTCTTGACTTCATTCAAGGCTATGCTTAAATGTCATTTAATCATTGTAGACTTCTCTGAGCATCCTATATAAAATAGTGGTTTCTGTTACTCTCAATCATCTTATCTAGTTTAGATTTCTTCAGGACACTTAATGTCAGAAAGCAGAATATATGCTTATTTGTTTATTACTTGACGTCTGGGATTCAGGAGGTCTGTATCCTAACCCAAAAGAGTGTCTCACTGTTTGCAGGTGCTTAATGCTCACCTCTTTATATATGGCATCCACTTGCCTTTTCCCAACTCCCTGGATGGTCATTAGAAAGTATAAAGGGCCTCATTAACACTCCATGTAATTCTGAGGGAATACTGCACTCCATTTAAGAAACTCAGCTTTGTACAAGCTCACACACACACATACACACACACACACCAAAAAAAAAAAAAAAAAACAGGTTACCCATTCAGCAATAATAAAAGCATTATTAATTTAAATGTCTGTGCTTTAAGTTACCCTATAGACCTCTTCAAATAAATGTGAAAACACCATGTTCCCAGAAGGGCACTTTATTCACAGAAGTTTTATGAAAAGAGTTTAAAGCTCAGCAGTTTTAGGAAGAGAAAAAGTGGAAAGCTCAGTAATAAAAAGGAAATACATTCCAGTAACTTCTCCATACCTAATGATGTAAAAACAAAATAAAACTTAACAAGATAAAACAAAACAAAACCTGATTTAAAAAAAAAATAACGAACCCAGAGGACTCCAAATAATACAGAGGGATATAGAGGAATATTTTTAATTAATAGAAAATAAAAATAAGTTAAGAAGTAGAAAATCCAAAATAGGAAACCATTTTTTAAGCATCTGATGTATATAATCTGTGCTCAGTTCTGCAATTACCTGCTATTCTTCATCAAATATTCCATTATAGCATTTATATAGTTGGGTTATTTCTAGAAAGTTATCTAAGAATTATCTTCTGCATCGCTTGAAGTTTAATGAAGGTCTAATAAAGCTTTACACTGACTAGGGGAACCAAAGCATATTTTGTGTGATCCTGAAGACCACAATGTATAAGGAAGACAAAATGTATAAGACAACTCCTCTTCAGTTCAGGTCATTCACTCAGTCATGTCCGACTCTTTGCGACGCCATGGACTGAAGCACGCCAGGCTTCCCTGTCCATCAACAACTCCCAGAGCTTACTCAAACTCATGTCCATTGAGTCAGTGATACCCTCCAATTATCTCATCCTCTGCCATCCCCTTCTGCTTCTGCCTTCAATCTTTGCCAGCATCAGTGTCTTTTCCAATGAATCAGTTATTCACATCAGGTGGCATAAAATGATTTCTAAACTTTCTTAAAGATGAGCAAATCAGCCTCCTCAAGAAGATGTTTTTACAGAGGAAAAGGCAAGGAATATTTTTTGATCAGTTTATTGTGAAACATAAAACTTTTCCTCAATATAAACATAATACTAGACATTCACTTTTAATTGAGGAAGATTTTCATTAATTTTTAAAGTTTCAAGGGAATGTGTATCAAAAGGAGCAGTAAGTGAAATAGTTATTTTATTATTACATTTGCAATAAAACAATAATGTATTGGAAAATACATTTCTTCTTTAGAAAAAATGTCTTCAGTGCTTGCCAAATGAGATCATTATAAATTCAATTATCTGTCTAAAAAGTCACTATTTTAATAAACATTTCATTAGATTTTTTACATCCTTTGCTTACACATTTGCTATGGCATCCTCATTTTTTGAAACAATAAATTTTAAATAAAATTTGTAAATCAGCCTTTCTATGGTACAGATATATTTTTTTTCTGAAGTATAGCAACAATCTTTCTCTCTAAACATTTCATTCCTTGAAATATCTTGGGTACATTCAGTTATTCTAACCTTGTCACTGAAGTATCTGATAAAACAAAGTGATCTTCAGTTTAGTTCAGTTCAGTCACTCAGTCGTGTCCATGAATCTCAGCACGCCAGGCCTCCCTGTCCATCACCAACTCCTGGAGTTCACTCAGACTCACGTCCATCGAGTCAGTGATGCCATCCAGCCATCTCATCCTCTGTCGTCCCCTTCTCCTCCTGCCCCCAGTCCCTCCCAGCATCAGAGTCTTTTCCAATGAGTCAGCTCTTCGCATGAGGCGGCCAAAGTACTGGAATTTCAGCTTTAGCATCATTCCTTCCAAAGAAATCCCAGGGCTGATCTCCTTCAGAATGGACTGGTTGGATCTCCTTGCAGTCCAAGGGACTCTCAAGAGTCTTCTCCAACACCACAGTTCAAAAGCATCAATTCTTCAGCACTCAGCTTTCTTCACGGTTCAAATCTCACATCCATACATCACCACTGGAAAAACCATAGCCTTGACTAGACAGACCTTTGTTGGCAAAGGAATGTCTCTTCTTTTTAATATGCTGTCTAGGTTGGTCATAACTTTCCTTCCAAAGAGTAAGCGTCTTTTAATTTCATGGCTGCAAACACCATCTGCAGTGATTTTGCAGCCCAGAAAGGTAAAGTCAGCCACTGTTTCCACTTAAAGTGGAAGTGGGGCTTGCCTTAAAGTGATGGGACTGGATGCCATGATCTTAGTTTTCTGAATGTTGAGCTTTAAGCCAACTTTTTCACTCTCCTCTTTCACTTTCATCAAGAGGCCCTTTAGTTCTTCTTCATTTTCTGCCATAAGGGTGGTGTCATCTGCATATCTGAGATTATTGATATTTCTCCTGGCAATCTTGATTCCAGCTCGTGCTTCTTCCAGCCTAGTGTTTCTCATGATGTACTCTGCATAGAAGTTAAAAAAGCAGGGTGACAATATACCGCCTTGACGTACTCCTTTCCCTATTTGGAACCAGTCTGTTGTTCCATGTCCAGTTCTAACTTTTGCTTCCTGATCTGCATACAGTTTTCTCAAGAGGCAGGTCAGGTGGTCTGGTAATTATTCACACTTTATTGCAATTAATTTAGTCAGATGTTTTCTTCATAACATTCAGCTTAGTCAGCTGAATTTAAGAAATTTTATACATATAGAGAGTATGAAAAGGAGTGTATGTGTGTTTTTGGAAAATGGGTTATATGAAAAAAGCCTAGCCTAGATATATCTGATGAAATGACTGCAGGTTTTCAAATTTTACTCACTAACTCTTATGAGGATCTTCCCAGATGTCTCAGCAGGTAAAGAATCCACATAGCAATGCAGGAAACATAGGAGACATGGGTTCAGTCCTTGGGTCAGCAAGATCCCCTGAAGGAGGGCATGACAACCAACTCCAGTATTCTTGCCTGGAGAATGCCACGGAAAGAGGAGCCTGGAGGATGACAGTCCATGGAATTGACAATCCACTCGGACATGACTGAGTGACTAAACACACTCTATGCAAGCAACTCATGATTGGATGCCCAGACCAGAAGATGGGGATTCAGATTCACTTGATGCTTCAAGGCTGAGTATATAAAATGCCACTTTAATGCTTCCTTTAAACAGGTGTAACTCAACTACTAGGAACATTACCATGACTTGGGGAGAGGCACTGCATCAAGTAATTCTACTAAAGTCAAGTGTTTGCTTTAAAGTTGGACTTACAAAAGGGAAAACAGTGAAAATACTAGTTTCACTTAGGTTCCTATATCTATTTTTGATGCAGAGCCACACATATTTCTATTGCTATAGGGTATCTCCACAGAAGCAGAAAATATGAAGAGTTGGCAAGAATACACAGAAGAGCTATACAAAAAAGATCTTCATGATCCAGATACCCACGATGGTGTGATCACTCACCTAGAGCCAGACATCCTGGAATGCAAAGTCAAGTGGGCCTTAGGAAGCATCACCACAAACAAAGCAAGTGGAGGTGATGGAATTCCAGCTGAGCTACTGCAAACCCTAAAAGATGATGCCATGATAATGTTGCACTCATGTCAACTAATTTGGAAAAGTCATCAGTGGCCACAGGACTGGAAAAGGTCAGTTTTCATTCCAATCACAAAGAAAGGCAATGCCAAAGAATGCACTCATTCAATTGCACTCATCTTACATGCTAGCAAAGTAATGCTCAAAATTCTCTAAGCCAGGTTTAAACTCACATGAACCATGAACTTCCAGATGTTCAAGCTCAATTTAGAAAAGCCAGAGGAAGCAGAGATCAAATTGCCAACATCTGTTGGATCACTGAAAAAGCAAGAGAGTTCCAGAAAAACATCTACTTCTGCTTTATTGACTACGCCAAAGGCTTTGACTGTGTGGATCACAACAAACTGTGGAAAATTCTTAAAGAGTTAGGAATACCAGACCACTTGACCTGACCTGCCTCCTGAGAAATCTGTATGCAGGTCTAGAAGCAACAGTTAGAACTGGACATGGAACAACAGGCTGGTTCCACATCGGGAAAGCAGTATGTCAAGGCTGTATATTGTCACCCTGCTTATTTAACTTATATGAAGAGTACATCATGTGAATTGCCAGGCTGGATGAAGCACAAGCTGGAATCAGATTGCCAGGAAAAATATCAATAATCTCAGATACGCAGATGACACCACCCTTATGGCAGAAAATGAAGAAGAACTAAAGGGCCTCTTGATGAAAGTGAAAGAGGAGAGTGAAAAAGTTGGCTTAAAGCTCAACATTCAGAAAATTAAGATCATGGCATCTGGTCCCATCACTTTAAGACAAATAGATGGGGAAACAATGGAAACAGTGAAAGACTTTATTTTGGGGGGCTCCAAGATTACTACCGATGGTGAGTGCAGCTATGAAATTAAAAGATGCTTGCTCCTTGGTAGAAAGGCTGTTACCACCCCAAACAGCTTATTAAAAAGCAGAGACATTACTTTGCCAATAAAGTCCTTCTAGTCAAAGCTATTGTTTTTCCAGTAGTCATATATGGATGTGAGAGTTGGACTATAAAGAAAGCTGAGCATTGAAGAATTGAACTGTGGTGTTGGAGAAGACTCTAGAGAGTCCCTTGGACATCAAGGAGACCCAACCAGTCAAATATAAAGGAAATCAGTCCTGATTATTCATTGGAAGGACAAATGCTGAAGTTAAAGCTCCAATATTTGGCCACCTTATATGAAGAACTGACTCACTGGAAATGACCCTGATGCTGGGAAAGACTGAAGGTAGGAGGAGAAGGTGATGGTGGAGGATGAGATGGTTGGATGGCATCACCAACTCTGTGGACATGGGTTTGAGCAAGCTCCCGGAGTTCTTGATAGACACGGAAGCCTGGAGTGCTGCAGTCCATGGGGTCACAAAGAATGAGACATGACTGAGCGACTGAACTGAATTGATCTCCACAGAGATTCTTTCAACCAGCTGCAGAACCATATTATCTTGCCCATTAAAATGTCAATTCCTTCTGGAGCCAACAGAAAGAAAAAACATGTGTGTGTATAAAGTACTGACATTGATGAACGATGTAGAGGTTCTTTAGTTCATTGTCTTAGCAAAGAGGTTTCCTTTAATGAAAGGTCATCCTTAAACCAAAAGAAAAGGTCTCCTGTAAATTATTTGTGACCTAAATTATGTGTATGAATTTCTATGGGGAAATAGTACAACAGATTCCCCAGGCTCTTTCATCCACCAACCTTTTTCTCTGATTAATTGTCCTACTTTCTAAAGTATTTCATAGTATCATAAAACTCTATTATACATTCTAAGATCTTTCCCACTAGGGTAACAATAATGCTTAATACCCAAATAGGCAATTCAATGTTTATCTATCAATAATTTTTTTTAGGCAAGGGAACAATAAAATACTGCTTATATAGAATGCTAGATTGAGATCCCTTTTATATTATAATTGCTTTGTGATCTTGCTGTAGAAATTAATGAACAGGGGCTTCCCAGGTGGCATTAGTGGTAAAGAACCCAGTGGTCAATACAGGAGAGGTAAGAAATTAATGAACAGAAGTTAAAATAGTACAGAGGCCAGAAAAGAGAGCTCTCATTTCCCAGGAAGATAGTCCAGTCCAATAGGAAGAAGAAAGAACATCCTCTTCTTTCCTGGCCAGAGTGCAGTCAATAAGAGACTGTTGGAATTCAGCCAATGAAAGTCACTGTACTTCAAACTCTCAATTCCTCCAATGGACTCTTTATTTACTATATCTCTCCCAACTTCCTTTTCCCAAGGATAAAGGAGTTCTCTCCTTGTTGCACGTGGTGCATCGTGTTTGCAGACCTTGAACTGCAATCCCAAATAAGCCTGATTTGCTAGAGAGATAAGTGGCAGTCCATTTGTATAACTCTGACTCTGGTATAGCTACTCTGTTTTCCTAGAACTTCACATTCCACATTAGCAAAATGGAAACAATTATACTTAACTCAGAGGGCAACTGAGAAGCAAAAAACGAGATAGGATTTGGCTAATGATGAGAGAATGCTTTACTGTTTCCTTGGCAGTAACCACCCGAAAAACTTACTCTAATGTTTTCTTCCAATAACCTATAGCTAATATTCATCTACCATATATTAATTGTTAACTTCAACTATACACCCTCTACCATACACACCAGCAGCTCTTTTTTTCAATAATTTTATGTGTGCTCAGTCGCTCAGTTGTGTCCAACTCTTTGCAACCCCATGGACTGTAGCCTGTCAAGCTTCTCTGTGCATGGGATTTTCCAGGCAAGAATACTGTGCTTCCCTTTCCTACTCCAGGGGATCTTCTCAATGATTACATAATTATTAAATGGTTCTATGAAATAGTGCCTTGCCTAGAGGATATTAAATCCTGGTGGAACCAACCACTACATTTCAAGTGGTAACTGGAAACCATGTCCCAATGGCATCACATCAGAACATGCTTAAGTTTTGCCTCTGTCTCTTGCTACACTTTATTCTAAGTTTCAGTTTATAGGTCTATAATACAATTATGTAAAGTTTAAAAATAAAATAAAATTAAAAAAATAATAATAATTTTATAATTCTACTCATTCCTGTCCTGATGATTTTTCCTTGATGGCATTTATCATGCTTTGCAATTGCTTCCTTATAAATTTCCCACTTCCCTAACATTCTGCTTTTGAGGGCAGAAACTTAGCTCTCACTTTAATTATGCTATCCTCAGCAGCTAGCAGAATACCTGACACAGAGTAGGCTTTTAAAACTACCTATTAATTTTTAAAAACTATCTAAGGTAGTCTCCATAAAAACTACCTATGGAATCACAATGAATTAGTTTAATGAATCAGAGAAGGCAATGGCACTCCACTCCAGTACTCTTGCCTGCAAAATCCCATGGATGGAGGAGACTGGTAGGCTGTAGTCCATGGGGTCGCTAAGAGACGGACACGACTGAGTGACTTCACTTTCACTTTTCACTTTCATGCATTGGAGAAGGAAATGGCAACCCACTCCAGTGTTCTTGCCTGGAGAATCCCAGGGACAGGGGAGCCTGGTGGGCTGCCGTCTATGGGGTCGCACAGAGTCGGACACGACTGAAGCGACTTAGCAGCAGCAGCAGCAGTTTAATGAATGAACAAATGCCCACCATACTGAAGCAGAAAAGATAATATAGGTTTATTAATTTTAATGTGATATGTCTTCTATTTTCCTTTAAGCAATGTACTTTCATTATAAGTCATGCACCTTCCAGAGTTAAATAAATAAGATTCTTTGTATGCAATTTTATATTCTTGCAATTTTTTAATTGGTGTATCCATCTTTTCTGCTGCAGTCTTTGCTACAGTCAGCAAACAGTCTTTGCTCTTTGAAGGCCTCTCCCTGGCTTTCAGTATCAACATATTTTTTGATCACGTATATTGTCATACCCAATACATGTTAAAATAATCTTATTTACACCTTTGTAAATATAATCATTTAAATTCTTTAAAATCATTTTCCACTTATCCTTTCAGTGTGATTCTTGTATCTATGTTAACACTGCTTTTCAAAGCTTCTGTAAAATAAGAGTCAAGCTTTCAAGGCAAATGGTTGTCTAGTTTGTGGCACATAGATGAGGCAGCATTTTTCAACGAAACAACATCTCAGTTAAAGGGATAGAAGATGCTATATTCTGAAAAGGCAATTGAAAGTGTGGGTTCTGTGTCTATGTATTTTTATACACACTACCCAAAACAGTCTCTGGTTCCCTTCGTCTCTTGTATAATGATAAAAACAGAATAAGCATGGTCTCCGCATCATTGAGATGACAGGGAGCAAAGGAAAAATGGCCGCAAGATATGAATAGTTAATTTGCAGCTAACTTTTACATGGAGATTTGTTGCTAGCAGCCTCAGATTTAAAGATACGTTGACAAGTAAACTACTCCTACGCTGGTGCCAGGACTTCTCCAACCCATCATTAAAAGATACCTGAATTTCTCACCCTCACTTCCTAAAGGAATCGGTTCTGTAACAAACAGTGGTAAAGGTGATAATATAAAATTCTTGTAACTTTTCTTGAGGTATTTCTTCAAATTCCTGAATAAAACAACAGAAAACAAAGGCTCTTTTTTTCCCCAAGTAAAACAGACTTTTGGATGATTTTCTCCCTCAGATTTTGCTCTTAAAATCTAGCTATGAGGAATCTGGAAGTATTATAAAATTGTAGAAAAACATCCACTTCCCTCTTATAATTTTCTTTAAAAAAATTTATGTATAATTTAGCAGCAAATGATTTTAAGAAATTTGTCTTTAAAATACAAATGCTACCGAAAACCCTGTGAACTCATTCCCTGCCTATCAGAGAAGATAAATATCAACTCTTCTAGTTTATTTTTATGACATTGGCTTCCACATACCTAAATAACATTTATATAGTTTCTTCTAACTTTTTTATTAGAGTACTCTGTATTGGCATCCCATTGTAGAAAATGGGAATTCTTCTCCATTGCCCATACTCACTCACCCTTACCACAAAGACACACGTATTAGACATAAAACACACTTCTTATCCCCATATATTCTGAAATATAATTATGTCTATTGTTTTAGCTTAATCACTCTGTTTATAGTACTGTGTCTGTAAGAATGCTATTCAAGGCTGAGCTCTAGAGGATGCTATGTAATCCATACTTTCTTATTCCAGTTTTGGCTTTCCTTGAAATAAATTACTGTGAGTTTGCTTGTCTGATCTCTTTTTTATACAGTTACTACTAATTCATTCTCAATTGTCAACAATATGCTTATATATCTCAGTATATACAAATACATTAACTATTACATTCACTTCTCTTATGGAAGATGCAAAAGCATCTACCTTTCAAATCTGGATAGACTGCTTTCTCAATTTCCTTAGCAGCTGTAATCTAAGAATGTCCATGCGTGCTAAATTGCTTCAGTCATGTCCTATTCGTTGGGATCCACCAGGCTCCTCTGTCCATGGGATTCTCCAGGCAAGAATACTGGAGTGGGTTGCCATGCCCTCCTCTCCAGGGGATCTTCTCGAATCAGGAATTGAACACACATCTCATAAGTTTCTTGCATTGGCGGGGGGTCCTTTACCACTAGTACCACAAGGGAAGCCCACCTTCTCACCTGTGGTCTTTTTATGATACGGGAAAGTCTTTTAGTTCTTTTTTTTTTAATTTTTATTTTGTTTTTAAACTTTACAATATTGTGTTAGTTTTGCCAAATATCAAAATGAATTCACCACAGGTATACATGTGTTCCCCATCCTGAACCCTCCTCCCTCCTCCCTCCCCATACCATCCCTCTGGGTCGTCCCAGTGCACCAGTCCCAAGCATCCAGTATCCTGCATTGAACCTGGACTGGCGACTCATTTCACACATGATATTATACTTGCTTCAATGCCATCCTCCCAAATCATCCCACCCTCTCCCTCTCCCACAGAGTCCATAAGACTGTTCTATACATCAGTGTCTCTTTTGCTGTCTCGTACACAGGGTTATTGTTACCATCTTTCTAAATTCCATATATATGCGTTAGTGTACTGTATTGGTGTTTTTCTTTCTGGCTTACTTCACTCTGTATAATAGGCTCCAGTTTCATCCACCTCATTAGAACTGATTCAAATGTGTTCTTTTTAATGGCTGAGTAATACTCCATTGTGTATATGTACCACCACTTTCTTATCCATTTATCTGCTGATGGACATCTAGGTTGCTTCCATGTCCTGGCTATTATAAACAGTGCTGCGATGAACATTGGGGTACACGTGTCTCTATCCCAGCAGTGGGATTGCTGGATCATAAGGTAGTTTTATTTCCAGTTTTTTAAGGAATCTCCACACTCTTCTCCACAGTGGCTGTACTAGTTTGCATTCCCACCAACAGTGCAAGAGGGTTCCCTTTTCTCCACACCCTCTCCAGCATTTATTGCTTGTAGACTTTTGGATCGCAGCTATTCTGACTGGTGTGAAATGGTACCTCATAGTGGTTTTGATTTGCATTTCTCTGATAATGAGTGATGTTGAGCATCTTTTCATGTGTTTGTTAGCCATCTGTATGTCTTCTTTGGAGAAATGTCTATTTAGTTCTTTGGCCCATTTTTTGATTGGGTCATTTCTTTTTCTGGAGTTGAGCTGTAGGAGTTGCTTTTATATTTTCGAGATTAGTTGTTTGTCAGTTGCTTCATTTACTATTATTTTCTCCCATTCTGAAGGCTGCCTTTTCACCTTGCTTATAGTTTCCTTTGTTGTGCAGAAGCTTTTAAGTTTAATTAGGTCCCATTTGTTTATTTTTGCTTTTATTTCCAATATTCTGGGAGGTGGGTCATAGAGGATCCTGCTGTGATGTATGTCGGAGAGTGTTTTGCCTATGTTTTCCTCTAGGAGTTTTATAGTTTCTGGTCTTACATTTAGATCTTTAATCCATTTTGAGTTTATTTTTGTGTATGGTGTTAGAAAGTGGTCTAGTTTTTTTAGTTCTTTGATAATTACTTTTTCTCCATTTTCACTCTTTACTTTTTTTTTCTCTTCTGAGACTTATATTATTCAAATGGTGAACCTCCTGGAATAATTCTCTATTTTTTTTCCTCCTAATTTCAACTTCATTGCTTGTTTTACTTTCTGATATTTCTGAATTTCCAAAGTTCCTATTCAGATTTCTCTCACAACTCTCTGATCTTTAATTTCCAATAGTTCGTTTATGTCTGACAACTATTTTAAACCAAATACTATTGTCTCATGGATGCAAAAGTATGTTTTATCACTCTAAGACTAAGTGCATGCTAAGTCATTTCAGTCATATCTGACTCTTTGCAACTGTATAGACTGTAGCCCCCAGGTTCCTCTGTCCATGGGATTCTCCAGGCAAGAATACTGGAGGAGGTTGCCATGCCTTCCTCCAGGGGATATTCCAAACCCAAGGATCAAACCCTTGTCTCTTATGTCTCCTGAATTAGCAGGCAAGTTCTCTGCCACTAGTGCTCAGTCGCTCAGTCGTGTCCGACTCTTTGCGACCCCATGGACTATAGCCCACCAGATTCCTCTGTCTGTCCATGGAAGTTTCCAGGCAAGAATACTGGAATGGCTTGCCATTTCCTTCTCCAGGGAATTTTCCATACCCAGGGATCTAACCTAGATCTCTTGCATGTCCTACATTGGCAAGCGCATTCTTTACCACTGTGTCACATGGGAAAGCCCACTCTAAGATTACTAAAAAAAAGGTTTGAAGATAACTTCACTCCCTGTTTAGCATCTCTCCTTATATATATAGTTTTCCTTTTTTTTTTTCCACCTCTACCTTTCATCTTGTATGATTTCCTTAATTATGTAGTGGTCTATAGCTCTCTGTTCATACTAAGAGTAAAATATCAAAAAGTTGATTGGAAATTCCATGCCCATGCATGGAATTTGTTAACTGTGGTCTTTTATATATGATGATCTTCTGAGCCATTTGGGGACCTGTGATATCAGTATTTTCAAGATTCTCTGCCCATCCACCCAAGATTACCTATACAAACAGCTTCCATTTTCATGCCTGCAGTATGTACACCATGCTTCCAGCATCCTGGATGTGAGGTGGCAGGAAGCTAGGGCTGGGTATGAGGCATCTCAACTTAAGCACTCAACGCTCATTTGCTCACCTTGTTTTACTTTAGTGCCCCTCTCCTTTCCCTAGGCAGAGATTCTCTCATTTGCTGTTTTCAAAATATAACATATTTATCTTTTGTCAGAGTGTGAGACGAAGAACTATCAACCACACAGAGTTCACGAGAGAGGATCAGGGTCTAATTGCTTTTCTAACAGTTTTCAGCCACTTTTCCCAATTTTTTTAGTTTTGCTATTTC
This sequence comes from Bubalus kerabau, assembly GCF_029407905.1. NCBI lineage: Eukaryota > Metazoa > Chordata > Mammalia > Artiodactyla > Bovidae > Bubalus > Bubalus kerabau. The sequence goes on from NC_073633.1 coordinate 45,257,219, forward strand.
CTCCACTTATACAGGGCTTCCCAGGTGGCACTACTGGTAAAGAACCCGCCTGCCAAAGCAGGAGACATTAGAGACCTGTGTTCGATCCCTGGGTCTGGAAGATCCCCTGCAGGAGGAAATAGCAAACCACTCCAGTAATCTTGCCTGGAGAATCCCATGGACAGAAAAGCCTGGTGGGCTACAGTCTATGGGGTTGCAAAGATTCGGACACAACTGAAGCAACTTAGCATGTATGCCACTTCTACAGATACCTGATACAGTAAGTTTACAAGGCTGTGATGTTGGAAAGGAAGGCTCCTGTAAGGCAAATCCCATTCCTTCTCTTTTGTAACAATGCTGGCTTAGAATTCAGCTCTCTTTTCCCCCTTTCTGCTGCCCAGCTGCTGTTTATATTCCAATGATTTATTTGCTTAAGTCTCCTTCCCCATTCAAATTGTCATTTTTACAACTTTATAACAAATAGTCTTAACACATGTATTCAATCCATTATTTTTAACTAGGTTTAAAAAGATTATGTTACTTCACGTTTACTTTTGCCACTGCTCTCTTTGCAATATTTCACATGATTACACAGGTGAAGGCTTTGTCCGCTATAGAGAATTGGAAGTTTTATAATAGCAAGAGCTATTTCCTCTTTGCATTGGTGAGGCCCAAGTCACTCTAAATAACAACAAAAGAACCAGATACTGAATATGACACCCCGTATAGGATTGCAAACTGCACGCTTCTAAGAAGCCACCTGATGCAAAGAGCCAGCTAACTAGAAAGGACTGATGCTGGGAAAGCTTGAAGGCAGGAGAAGAGGATGACAGAGGACGAGATGGTTGGATGGCATCACCGACTCAATGGACATGAGTATAAGCAAACTCCAGGAGACAGTGAAGGACAGGGAAGTCTGATGTGCTGCAGTCCATGGGGTTGCAAAGAGCCAGACATGACTAACTGAACAACAACAACAAGGAATCTGAAAAACTGCAGTTCTCCTGTAAACTACAGTCAATCCATAATATGGAGGGAGAGGAGTAGAAGAAATTATTTCAAAGTTCCTTCCTAACTCTAAACAACTATGAAAGCAAATATATATATATATATATATATATGTATATATCCTCATATGCAAACATGTCCAAGATATATTATACATGAAAAAAGCAAATTATAAGACTTTAGGTACAGTGGTCATATTTTTGGCAAATATATAGAATATTAAGTTTATTCTTATTTCCAACACAAAAGAAAACACTGCTATAAACATTAAAAAACTTTTTTACCTAATTAAAAGTTTAATATTTTAACATCTTACTCTTATTTGCAACTCTCTGCTTAAATAGAATGATAATAGCAACCACTTATATTACCTAACTCTAGGAGTGCTTTTTAAAACGCTTTAAAAACATTAACTCATTTAATACTTATAGCAACACTACGAAGTAGTTGCCATTGTTACCCCTATTTTGCAGATGATGAAATTGAAGTAAGGAGAGGTCAAGTGTCTTGTTCACAGTCATACAAAGCTAGTGATCAATAAAGAAGAGCTTAAACTCACGGCATTTTGATTCACAAGCCAGGTCTTTTCAGCTCCACATACTACACTGTGCTGTGCCATCCTCTTCACTCCACAGCCCATTCAGAACATTAACTTGATATTCAAGCTCATTGGTGATTTGATTTTATTAATATATTTACCTTCTGTCAATTTATTTTACATACATTGAGCACCAGCTTTGTGCAAAGCATTGCTTGTTAATCTCTGTTGATGAGTTCCATTTTTCAGTCCTCTCCCCTTAATAGCTAGACCCAAATTTATCAGTCCTTCTCAAGGTCCTGATCCAATCATTTCAAAATATTTCTAATATCATCATCATGAGTAGAAATATAGAGGAATTAACAGGTCACTCAGAAATATAGACACAACCTATCTCAACACTTTCTAGAGGCCACCATTTCCTAAACTCCCTGCATGCAACTCAAAATACTCACATGTTAGAACAGATACTGTATATATACCAACATTCAGGAACTCCTGACAGGTGTGGAAGTTTGACTAAATAACTCCTAAATAATTATGGAATGAGTCACATACTCAATATCTGTGACCCTAGAAGAACAAAACTTTTTCCAGGAAAGAGATCTAAGAATATGGTCAGAAAATTTCACAAACAGGACAATTTATTCCTTTTATTTTTCAAATGTTCAAGTTTGTAAGGTTTCTACTAGAAACTAAAGAAAGGCTACAGGAAAGAATCAGTAACTCATGAATTCTGAGGGTAGATGAAGAAGAAAACAAAAACAAAATGCAAACTAAAACACTTGAATATATAATATCAACAAATAAAAACCACAAAAGCCAAAAGGTCCTTGAATGTGTGATACTGGGCAGAGGCAGGGCCGCAGTCCTGGGTCTGAAAGAGACAGGAGGGCAGGTGATACTAGAACAGGTTACTGCTACTCAGTGGGATCCTTAGTTAACAGATAAATGGTTTGGATTTTTTTGCTGATACATTTCTGTTAAATACAAATACTTTGTATTTCTAATACTGAAACTGTTCTTCAGGCTGTATTTTAACTGGTTTGTTGGAGCCAGGACCAGTTTGGTCACAAAGAAAATAAGAGCCTTGCAGGATAAGAGGCTCTGCATCTGTACACCTTAGACTGAGGGAGAAGGGTAGCTTTTAAGCAAGGGAGCCAGATGTGGCGCTCCTCAGGAAGGACGGGGGTATAGAATTAAATATGTATATATTCTATATGCCTAATATAGTGTCAGGTTGATAGAGTCAATATAATTTGTTAAATAGGTGAAAGTATAAATTAGTACATTAAAGAATAAGTATACTATGTATTATGAAAAGAGAAGAAAATGATGACTCCTCGAAAAACATGAGATTCATAAGATGGATAACAGCAATAATGAAACATAATGTAAAGAGAGAACCCCTTTTCACATCTTACATAAGTTTCATAGAAGCAATGGAGGAAATGTCACGTTTAAAAGTTTAGGAAAATAATGAAAGAAGATAATTTTCTCCATGAATATGCAGAAAAACAGAGCTAGACAGTAGCTACAAGAAGTGACTCAGACGGTAGTATTCAAAGCCAAAAAGAAAATGATCTTTAAAAATTTACATGACAAATCCCTAATGTCCTGTTAAAGTTATACAGTTTTATAGTAATAAAATGAGCCTTAAAATTGGCAGGTGGTTGGCAGCAATAAAACTATAGTGTCTTGGTTTTGTTTATTTTTGTTTTGCTTCCAATTTGGAGAAACATACAATCCCTGAGCATCAGAATAATCATAAATCTTATTAGTGGCTGGAAAACAAAATAGTGTGCAAAAAGCAACAAACTATTAGGTTTGTCAAAGTAAATAATTTCAAATAACACTGCTACAGCATTTAAACACTGCTATAAGAACTTAGAAAAAATTAGTATATTTGATGTTAATATCATTGTCTAAAACCTAAAAGTTAGATTCATGCTTCAGTTCATCTTTTCTATCGAAATCCTTATGGTCACTCTACCTTCTTCAGAATTTGTTGGATAAGACAGGGATTTATATCTGTTAAGATGAGACAGGGATTAATCAGAGGCTCCCTTATTTTTATTTTAAGAGAGAAACAGATTTAGATATTCCTATAAAAAGTAGGGCAGGAATGAGCTTAAAAGCTGAAAAAACTCATAAAGGTCTGTTCTTTGTATTTTCTGTTATGTAACACTTTGTGTTCCTAAAAATTGGTAATGAGAGGATGCAACCGGAAACCCTGCACCTGTGACCTGGTGCTTCTACGGCAGGAAACAGACCTTCACACTGTGCAAGCAGCTCTAAGAGAAGACCCACGGTCTATCAGTGTTGTGACCAGAGGGACTAAGGGATGCCTTTAAAGAGTCTCAGGAAGAGGAGTTAAGAGATAAAATTAAAAAAAAAAAAAAAAAAAAAAAAAAAAAAAAAAAAAAAAAAACAGAAAAAAGAAAAAAGAAAGAAAAAAAAAAAGAGAGAGAGATAGGATAATGAAGGAAAATTCTGGGGTAGAAGGAATACGTCTCTGTTACAGTTGTATCTAATGTTTTATGTTAGATTATACACTGAGTCAATATACTCCTGCCCTTAGACTGCGGCAAAAAAAAAGCGACACCAGCATAGATCTTCTCACAGCAATGCTTAACTGCTGAAGTCAGAATAGTTCTCTGGACTACTCAAAGTCTGCAAAAGATGATGTGGGGGCAGGCCTGATGGATTCTGGGAGCAGGACTGCCACCGGGGAATTCTGGATAGCACTGCATTTTTAAGTTGTGTTATTTACTTATCTTCTTATCTATCATTTATTAAATCAATACACCCTTCACACACATATATGTATATTGAAAAAATAGGATTTAAGATATTGTGGTAATTTTAAAACACAGTCAAAATCCTTTGGTTTTCTCCCATTGAAAGTTGGAATCTGTGCTTTTATCACTGGAATGTGAGCAGACTTTGTAAGTGCTTTGAATAACAGCAAATGGGCACAAGTGATGCCATGTTTCTTCAAGGTTAGGTCATAAAAGGCTATTCAGCTCCCCCCTTATTCTCTGAAACACATTCTGAGAGCTCAAGCCACTCTATAGGATGTACAACTCCCTTGTGGCTATCATTCCAGAGATTCCATATGTAGGGACTGCAGTATCCTTCACAGCGTGCTTAGTCTTTCAACCATTTCTGACAAGGCAGCACACATGTCAGTAAAGCCTTATTGAATCATCTAGAACGGGTTGACTACTAAATCAGTTCAGTTCAGTTCAATCGCTCAGTCGTGTCCGACTCTTTGCGACCCCATGAATTGCAGCACGCCAGGCCTCCCTGTCCATCACCAACTCCCGGAGTTCACCCAGACTCACATCCATCGAGTCTGTGATGCCATCCAGCCATCTCATCCTCTGTCATCCCCTTCCTCCTGCCCCCAATCCCTCCCAGCATCAGAGTCTTTTCCAATGAGTCAACTCTTCACATGAGGTGGCCAAAGTACTGGAGTTTCAGCTTCAGCATCAGTCCTTCCAATGAACACCCAGCACCGATCTCCTTTAGGATGGACTGATTGGATCTCCTTGCAGTCCAAGGGACTCTCAAGAGTCTTCTCCAACACCACACTTCAAAAGCATCAATTCTTCAGCACTCAACTTTCTTTATAGTCCAACTCTCACATTTATACATGACCACTGGAAAAACCATAGCCTTGACTAGATGGACCTTTGTTGACAAAGTAATATCTCTGCTTTTCAATATGCTATCTAGGTTGGTCATAACTTTCCTTCCAAGGAGACTACTAAATAAATGCCACCAAATAACTTTGGCAAAACAACAACAAAACACAAACAAACAAAAACAGAAGAATCATTTAGCTGAAGTCTAACAAAATTCCTCACAAAATAATGAGCTATAATAAAATGATTATTTTAAGACACTACGTTTTGAGGTAGTTCGCTACATGATAAATAATAGGAACACACAAAAGATATATTAAATAATGGACATGTAAGATATTAGGGGATAAAATAATGTAATTTATGAGTGGAAAAATAAATGGTCTAGGATATGTCCTACTGAACATTTCCAAGCCTTCTTTTATGACGAGCTCACTCTCTGTAGTCTAAGTTGTCTCATGAGCTCTTCATTCTACCTGGAGCCACAATGCCACCAAGATCCTTTTGCTAAAATCATTCCTATAAAACTATCGTTTATGTCTCAGCGCCTTGACCTCAAGAGGGTCTTACCTGAACATTCATTTCCTTGCTCTCTTTTGTACAGTAAACTTTTCAATATTATTATTAGTGGTTCTCAAGATCTGAGAAGGGGCTGTGATTGTTACCCTACTTGAAAACTAACAAGCTGAAATAGCCTACTACCATTAAAAGAACACTGGCAGAAGACAAGAATCTCCTGAGTGAGAGGTAAAAGAATTTATTCTTGCTGCTGCTGCTGCTAAGTCGCTTCAGTAGTGTCCGACTCTGTGCGACCCCATAGACGGCAGCCCACCAGGCTTCCCAGTCCCTGGGATTCTCCAGGCAAGAACACTGGAGTGGGTTGCCATTTCCTTCTCCAATGCATGAAAGTGAAAAGTGAAAGCAAAGTCACTCAGTCGTGTCTGACTCTTCGTGACCCCATGGACTGCAGCCCACCAGGCTCCTCTGTCCATGGGATTTTCCAGGCAAGAGTACTGGAGTGGGGTGCCATTGCCTTCTCCGATTTATTATTCTTAGGTGAGAGGAAAAAAAATTGTCTTATAATATTGCTATCACAGCATTGCTGGAGAAGGGATAGGCTACCCACTCCAGTATTCTTGGGCTTCCCTGGTGGCTCAGCTGTTAAAGAATCCGTCTGTAATGTAGGAGACCTGGGTTCGATCCCTGGGTTGGGAAGATCCCCTGGAGAAGGGAACAGTTACCAACTCCAGTATTCTGGCCTGGAGAATTCCATGGACTGTATAGTCCATGGCATCGCAAAGAGTCAGACACAACCAAGTGACTTTCACTTTCACTTCACTTTTTAATCACAGCATTAGCAGTCAACAGAGTGCCAGCATTGGCTCCAGTTCCCAAGTTTCTATTTCAAATAAGGGCCAGATGACATTTGCACACGTGTCATTGGAAGGAAAACTTGAGCTTAGAGAACATAGGTTTGTTGTTTTTTTTGTTTGTTTTTTTTTTTTTTTATACTGGACAGCAAGCATATCTTCCTGCTATTCCAGACAGAGTTACTATTTCTGTACTTCAGAAGACAACATATTTATACAGTTAAACATATATATATATATATATATATATATGAAAGTGAAAGTGTCAGTCACTCAGTTATGTGCAATTCTTTGCAATTCCATGCATTGCAGCACACCAGGCTTCCCCGTCCTTCACTGTCTCCCAGAGTTTGGTAAAACTCATGTCCATTGAGTTCGTGATGCCATCAAATCATCTCATCCACTTTCATCCCCTTCTCCTCCTGCCCTCAACCTTTCCCAGCATCATAGTCTTTTTCAATGAGTCAGCTGTTTGCAACAGATGGCCAAAGTATTGGAGCTTCAGTTTCAGCATCAGTCCTTCCAAAGAATATTCAGAGTTGATGTACTTTAGAATTTACTGGTTTGATCACTTTGCAGTTCAAGGGACTCTCAAGAGTCTTCTCCAAGATGACACTTCAAAAGAATCAATTCTTTGGCACTCAGCCTGCTTTATGGTCCAACCAACATCCATACATGATTACTAGAAAAAAACATAGCTTTGACTATAGTGACCTTTGTTGGCAAGGTAATGTTTCTGCTTTTTAATGCACTGTCTAGGTTTGTCACAGCTTTTCTTCCAAGGAGCAAATGTCTTTTAATTTCATGGCTGGATTCACCATCTGCAGTGATTTTGCAGCCCAATAAAATAAAATCTGCCATTGTTTCCACTTGTTTTCCCCACCTATTTGCCATAAAGTGAGGGAACTGGATGCCATGATCTTAGTTTTTTGAATGTTGAGCTTTAAGCCAGCTTTTTCACTCTCTTCCTTTACCTTCATCAAGAGGCTCTTTAGTTCCTCTTTGCTTTCTTCCATTAGAGTGGTATCATCTGCATATCTCAGGTTGTTAACATTTCTCCCAGCAATCTTGGCTCCAGCTTGTGATTCACCCAGCCTGACATTTCATATGATGTAACTTGCATATAAGTTAAATAAGCAGGATGACAACAAACAGCCTTGATGGACTCCTTTCCCAATGTTGAATCAGTCTGTCGTTCATGTACGGTTCTAACTGTTGCTTCTCAGGAGACAGGTAAGGTGTTCTGGTATTCTCATCTCTTTAAGAATTTTCGACACTTTGTTGTGATCCACACAGTGAAAGGCTTTAGCATAGTCAATGAAGCAAAAGTAGATGTTTTTCTGGAATTCCTTTGCTTTTTCTATGATCCAGTGGATGCTGGCAATTGATCTTTGGTTCCTCTGCCTTTTCTAGATAGCACATCTGGAAGTTCTCAATTCATGTACTACTGAAGCCTAGCTTGAAGGATTTGGGGCATAAACTTGCTGGCATGTGAAGTGAGTGCCATTGTGCAGGAGTTGGAATATTCTTTGGCATTGCCTTTTTTGGGGATTGGATTGAAAACTGACTTTTTTAGTCCTGTGGCCACTGCTAAGTTTTCCAAATTTGCTGGCATGCCGAGTGCAGCACTTTCACAGCATCATCTTCTAAGATTTGAAATAGCTCAGCTGGCATCCCTTCACCTCTTCTATCTTTGTTTGTAGTGATGCTTCCTAAGGTCCATTTGACTTCACCCTCAAGGATGTCTGGTTCTAGGTGAGTGTTCACACCATCCTGGTTACCAGGTCATTAAGACCATTTTTTATATAACTTTTCTGTGTATTCTTGCCACATCTTCCTAATCTCTTCTGCTTCTGTTAGGTCTTTGCCATTTCTTTCCTTCACTGTGCCCATCTTTAATTAAATGTTCCTTTGGCATCTCCAGTTTTCTTGAAGAGATCTTTCTTATTCTATTGTTTTCCTCTATTTTTCTGCGTTGTTCACTAAAGAAGGCTTTCTTGTCCCTCCTTGCTATTCTCTGGAACTCTGCATTCTTCTCTTCCTTTTCTCCTTTGCCTTTTGCTTCTCTTATTTTCTCAGTTATTTGTAAGACCTCCTCAGACAACCATTTTGCCTTCTTGCATTCATTTTTCTTTGGGATGATTTTGGTCTCCACCTCCTATACAATGTTAAGAGTTCATAGTTCTGTCCATAGTTCTTCAAGCACTCTGTCTATCAGATCTAATGCCTTGAATCTATTTGTCTCTTCCACTGTATAATCATAAGGGCTTTGATTTAGGTCATACCTGAACGGCCTAGTGGTCTTCCCTACTTGCTTCAATTTAAGATTGAATTTTGCAATAATGAGCTCATGATCAGAGCCACAGTCAGCTCCAGGTGTTGTTTTTGCTGACTTTATAGAGCTTTACTCTATCTTCAGCTGCAAAGAATATAATGAACCTGATTTCAATACTTACCATCTGGTGATGCCCATGTTTAGAGTCGTTCTTGTGTTGTTGGAAGAGGTTGTTAGGTATGACCAGTGCATTCTCTTGGCAAAAGTCTGGTAGCCTTTGCTCTGCTTCATTTTGTACCCCAAGGCCAAACTTGCCTGTTACTCTAGGTATCTCTTGACATCCTACTTTTGCATTCCAATCCCCTGTGATGAAAGGGGCATCTTTTTTTGGTGTTAGTTCTAGAAGGTCTTGTAGGTCTTCATAAAACCATTTGACTTCAGCTTCTTCAGCATTAGTGGTTGGGTATGGGCTTGGATTACTGTGATGTTGAATGGTTTGCCTTGGAAACAAACTGAGCTTTTTGTTGCTTTTGAGATTGCACCCAAGTACTGCATTTCAGACTCTTGTTGAGTCTGAGGGCTACTTCATTTCTTCTAAGGGATTCTTTTTTTTTTTTTTTCTGCTCATTTTTTATTTATTTTTTTAATTTTATTTTATTTTTAAACTTTACATAACTGTATTAGTTTTGCCAAATATCAAAATGAATCCGCCACAGGTAAACACAGTAGTAGCTAAGTCTACTGAATTAATTTTGCCCATTCCCACCCATTTTAGTGCACTGATTCCTAAAATTTCTATTTATTCTTGCCATCTCCTGCTTGACCATGTCCACTTTACCTTGATTCATAGACCTAACATTCCAGGTTCCTATGCAATATCATTCTTTATAGCATCACACTTTACTTTCACCACCAGACATATCCACAACTGAGTGTCATTTCCATTTTGACCCATCTTCCATTCTTTCTGAAGCTATTTCTCTGCTTTTCCCCAGTAGTATATTGGACACCTAAAGACCTGGGGAGCCTCATCTTCTGGTGTTGTATCATTTTGCCTTTTCATGGTGTTCATAGGTTTCTCAAAGTAAGAATACTTGAGTGGTTTGTCATTCCCTTCTCCAGCGGCCAGGTTTTGTCAGAAGTCTCCACCATGTCGTCTACCTTGGGTGGCCCTACAAGGTATGGCTCATAGCTTCATTGAGTTATACAAGGCTGTGATCCATGTGATCTCTTTGGTTAGGTTTCTGTGATTGTGGTTTTTGTTTTGGAGGCTGTGAGACTGTAGTTCTTATTTCTTCTGTCTGCCTTCTGACGCATGAAGATAAGAGGTTCTGCAAGTTTCCTGATGTGAGGGCCTGACTATGGGGAAAATTGGGTCTTGCTCTGGGGGGCAGAGCCATGCTCAGAAATTCTTTAATCCAATTGTCTGCTGATGAGTGGGGCTGTGCTCCTTCCTTTTTAGTTGTTTGGCTTGAGGCAACCCAGTTCTGGGGTCTATAGGCTCTATGGTGAGGCAAATGGCAACCTCCAGAAGGACTTAAACCAACACATGCCTCCCAGGACTGCTGCTGCCAGTCCCCCTGTCTTCCAGGCAGGCCACTGCTGATCCATGCCTTCATGGGAGAACCTCAAATACTCACAGGCAGGTCTGACTCAGTCTTTTCTGGGAACATGGATCCTTTCTCTTGGGTCCTGGTGCACACAGGGCTTTGTTTGTGCCCTCCAAGAATCTCTGTTTCCCCTAGTTCTGTGGAAATTCTGTTATCGAACCCTGCTAACCTTCAGTGTCAGGTTCCCTAGGGATTCCCAGATCCTTTGCAGGATCCCCAGATTGGGAAGTCTGATGTGGAGCCTCGAACCTTCCCAACAGTGCAAGAACTTCCTTAGTATTATTGTTCTCCACTTTGTGAGTTGCCCATCAGGCAGGTGGGTAAAGAACTTGCCTGCCAATGCAGGAAATGTAAGAGATGTGTTCTATCCCAGGGTAGGAAGATCCCCTTCCCCCTCTCCCGAGAAGAGCATGCCAAGAAGAGCCAGTATTCTTTTCTGGAAAATTCCATGGACGGAGGAGTCTGGCAGGCTACAGTCCATGGGGTTGAAAGAGTAGGGCACAACTGAAACAATTTAGCATGCACCCATGCACACGCATGCATGCACATCCGGTAGGTATGGAATTTGATTTTAATGTGATTGCACCCCTCCTAGAGTCTTGATGCAGCTTCTCCTTGGTCACTGGACATAGAGAATCTTTTTGGTGGGTTCCAGAATCCTTCTGTTGATGGTTGTTCAACAGCTAGTTGCAATTTTGGTGTTCCGGAGGGAGAAGATGAGCACATGTCCTTCTACTCCACCATCTTGCGTGTATTTAATTACAATTTTGTACATTTCTATTATTATGGGTTAGCTACTTATTATTTCATAATCTATTGGGCTAGTTATAGCAGTAAATTTTAAAATTATTTATAGAATAAATATGTAGAATTAAGAAAATTTATTATGTTAATGTGTTTTTCTTTCAAATTGAGACATACCACTATTATTTCATTTTGGTGATAAAACATGAGTGTTAACAGCAGCATAGTTTGGAATCACAATCTGAATTAGAAGCTCAGTGCATATGGAAATGCTATACATATCTGCATGTTAGAATATAGACAGAGACAGCAAAAGGTGAGGAAAAGGATAGGTGAAAGTGATGTTTCAGAAAAGGAAGAAAATAACATTTACATGTGACATGTTACATATTTTAAGTTTGCAAGAAAAAAAAACACTTTTCTAACAGTAATAAGAAAAACAGAAATGCCTAAAATAGGAAAAATCTAACATATGGTCAATATCTCAGTCAATACTTCTTTGGCAGCTTCCTTTACTTTTTGAAATTGAGAAAATCACTTGCTATTCAAGATCAGCCAACTATGAGTAATGTTCATGAAAATTAAAGTCTATCCTATTTACAAAATAGTTAATGGATGAAAAACTTGCTCAGGCAATGGTATGGCTCTGCTGTCCAATGAATATGATGTCTGAGTACCTCTTGGTGATTTGATAATTTTGATTCTTGTTCCCCATTTAGTTCTTTCTTTCTCTTCCCTTTTTTTTTTTTTTTTTTTTTAGGTTGGGTTGAAATTGCTGGGTGATAGAGGGAATGGCAGATGTTTTTATTCTTAATTCACTCAATATAGTTAGCAAGATGTGATAGATATGTGTTATGGATCATTCATTACCAAACTGTGGGGATGCAAGGGAGACTAGACCTTGGATTGTGCCTTCATGGAGCATACAATCTCAAAGGAAAGACAAATAAATACAGAGGCAATTAATATTATTATTATACAATGGTGCAATTGCTAATAGAGATTGGGAGGAATTGACAAAAGGGTAAGGAGAAAGAAAAGTGTGATTAATGCCTCAATAAAAGAAGAAAACAAACAACTGTTTTCTATAGCTTTTTTTTTTAACAACTTAACCATTTTCAATTGTACAGTTCAGTAGTGTTAAGCATATTTACATTGTTGTGCAAGAGATCTCCAGAACTTTTCATCTTGAAAAACCGAAACTCTATATCCATTAAGTCGCTTCTAAAAACCTTCCAGCCACTTTCCCTTTCCCTTCATTCCGATCAGGAATTTATCAGTGGCTGACACTTAGCAAAACCATACAATCAGTGATCTTGTCTCTGTTTCCTCTCTCCTTCTGTCTCACTATCTGACTCCCCTGCTCTCTTTCTGTGATTCCCCTTATTATCAAATTTCAGTACATTTCTCTGGTAAAACAGTTTATTTATTTGCTTCTTTCTTTCCAACCAAATCATGCACTCAAGTGCTTACCTTACACATTAAAAAAAAAAAAAAAAAGATATTTTACAACAACAAAAAAAAGTCATTTCTCTGGAGAAAAAAATATTCTTATACTCCAACAGTGAACAAAGTGATTTTACTTGTCATTTTAAATAGAATATTTTCTTTCCTCATCAATAATTAGGGTGACCTTACCTCAGGGATCTTGTCTTTGCTATTTCTTCTGGAATGTTTGCTTCACTCCCTTACTTCCCTTCAGGTATTTGCTCAAATACAAGCTTCTCATTAAGTTTTTCCCAACAATTTACTGAAACTTGAAATTGCCCCTGACTACCTCTTCCAGTTCTCCTCATCTATTATTCATTTTTTAGTTACATATTTGTCCATTATCTGTGTCCCCTTATTAGAATATCCATGATAACAGGGATTTGGGTCGTTCATTCATGGCTGTTTTGTCCAGGGCCTAGAAATGTGTCTGGCACATATGTTGCTCACTGAGATATTTGTAATGGTTGAATCCTAAAGATATTACCAGTTATCTGACTAATGTATAATTAATCACATGTATAGTTCTTTAAGAGGTCTACCAAGACAGAGCCAGTTAGCCTGAGAAGAGGGGAAGGACATGAGAACCTGAAAATGAGAATAAGAACCTTAAATCGTAGAACAATACTTCCCAAAAAGTATTAGGTAGAATTGTGGTTTCCACACACTTTGGGGGCTCCTAAAAGACTTTTGAAAAACCAGGTACCTTCATATATTTTTTTCCTCTTTAAACTTGCTCATATGAATAAGAATATAAGAATTTGATTCTTTGAAATTCTTCCAAGCTTTGGGAATAATATCATTAGTACTATGGTGCATCATCAAAAATTACTTTCAGTAACCTGTCAGCTGATAACTCTATTAGATTCACCTTAAATTTCTTGAAAGAAAAAGAAATAAAAACCAACTTAGTTGCAGTAGAATTTCTTACCCAAACACAGATACTCACTTTTTGAACATCAAGACTTATTTCCATTTGTGCCCTAAAAACTTTTTCACCCTCCAGAAATAATGTACTAATAAGATCAAAGTTGTGAACTATAATTTTTTTCTTTATAGAAAGGGATAAGAGGAATTATCATGAGTGGGGAAAAAGAATTTAAATACCACCAACATTTTCCTCAAGCACATCAATTTTAGGAAAGTGTAAGGAACCGGAAAATAATAAGGTTAATTTCCTTAACATTCTCTATCTACTGACCCTTGTTTGAAGTTATTGCTTGAACTTTTTTTAAAAAAGTAAGTCTACATAAATGAGCATCCTAAAATGTTTACAAAGTAAACTTGTTTCAAAAATGTTGTTTTTGTTCTTCCCCTTTGAAGAAATTCACAATACTCATTGGTCTCTGGGGAGGAAACCTGTTTGGCTTATTTAATTTGTATTTTCTAAACCATATTTGAACCCAGAACCCTTTTTCTTTATAACATTATTTGGCAACCCACAAACTAATATTTCATTGTTACATGATTAACACTAAAAGCAGATGCTGCCACTGAGAGGCATGGAGAGATTATCTATTTATCTATCTTCTTTTAATAGAAAACTGGCTTTCAAAAATAAGGACTTGCTGTCATAGGAGAATGAATTCTGAGAACTGAGGGATCTGAGAGTTGAGAGGGATCCAGGAGCTGAGCAGAATACTGCATATTCATAACAGAACTAGTTCAAGAAGGTGGGGGAGGGAGAGGCCAGTGTCACCACCAAAATATTATGTACGAGATTGACAAAACTGTCCAACATCTAGCATACTTCATCTATATTCAACAGATAAAGCTGCTGCTGCTAATAGACTGTTCTTTCTTCTGGAAGCTAAGCGTGGGAACCTAGAAAGAAAATAACTCTGCATCTCCAGAGATCAAGGGAGAACATTCATTCAGCTTCAAATTGGTTCTAGGTATGAAAATGGTGATTTAAGGGCGGGGGGGATCAAGATGGCCTGGCCCAAAATATAATGCTATGTAGAAAACTGAACTGACTGACGAAAAAGATTAAAAACTCCAGATAAGAGCTCCTTAAATTAATGTAACATGATAATATCTGACAAAGGAAGAATTTATATATACATATATAAGAGAGATGGAGAAGGCAATGGCAAGCCACTCCAGTACTCTTGCCTAGAAAATCCCATGGATGGAGGAGCCTGGTAGGCTGCAGTCCATGGGGTCGCTACAAGTCGGACACCACTGAGCGACTTCACTTTCACTTTTCACTTTCACACAATGGAGAAGGCAATGGCAACCCACTCCAGTGTTCTTGCCTGGAGAATCCCAGGGACGGCAGAGCCTGGTGGGCTGCCATCTATGGGGTTGCACAGAGTCAGACACGACTGAAGCGACTTGGCAGCAGCATATAAGAGAGAGGAAAAGAGGTTGTTTCTGCCTTTTCTCAGAGATTTTCTAGAACTATAAAAATTTCTGTATGCTCAATGCAGTGCACATATGTTAGAAAAGTATGACAATGGAGAAATGAAAGGGAAAGTCAGGTTTTAAGCAGGAAGTAAAATTTTTACTGAGCCCTTAGACAGGAAGAACAGAATTCACCTAAGACAGAGAGCAGATAGGAAGTATCTAGGAGTCTTACAGAGATTTCTTGAATGTGTGCTCTCTCATTTTGGTTCTCAGATTGTAATTTTAAAAAGTTCAGAAACATTAAAAAATCATCACAAAGATAAATAAGAGAAAAGCAGCACAGAAAATGCCCAGAGTGAATAAACACAATTTTTAAAAGTAAAAATTTGTCCATATAATCCCTGCAACATTTAGACCAGCATCTTTCTTGGGTTCTCTGAACATACATCTAATGAAGCTGGGCTGAGTCTGAACAAATCATAACCTTGGGGCTAAAAACAGATGCCACTGTATCAACTCCTCTATCAACCTAAATTTTCACTGTCCTTTTTATACAAAGTTCATGCTCAGCCCATACAGTTTCTAAAGAATGCAAATACTAGCAATGATTTAAATGTGAAATCCAAGAAAGAAACTTATATTTAGCTTTAATATCAGTTACTATGACAACCAGTGGGCTATTTAAAGTTATTAGCATTCTAGCCCACTCAGTTAATAATACTGACAAAAATGGCATGAATGTTGAGAAAAAGCAAGTTACTTCAGTGTCATATCACATAGCAATGACAGTGAAAGCCACATAGGCTTAGGAAGGTTCAGAGGGTTTGGAGAAACACAGTTTAAAAGACGAGTCAATCAGCAGCTCTTAGAACATGGAATATATTGATGCCTGCTCCCTACCATACTTTTCAAGATTTTTTTGTTTTGTTTCATTATTTTTTTTAATTCCAAGTTCAGAATTTAAACAAGACCCAAAATTTATACTGGAATGGACAAATTGATGTTTAGCCAGAATCTTTTACAATTACAAGGACTTGATCTTACTGTTACAAGAACTTGATCTTACTGTTCCCTGTTTTATCTCAAGTACGTGGTGAAGAGTAGAATGTAAAGTTAGCTCTGTGATATCCATTTAATTTTAACAAGGAAAAAGGTGATGTAATAAAGAAGACAGGATCGAGTTTCATGAACTTCCCTGTGAAAGATTCATCTGCTAAAAGCAGCTAAGAACGATATATCATAAGATGTTAAAACAGATGGCTGAAGTCACAGTGCTACATCACAAAAGTATGGAGACTAGAACTAAAATAGCCAAAGTAATATTTCTATTAACAACATGCCAAGTACAGCAGCAAAAATACCTTGAGGAAGAATCTCACTTCAAAAAAAAAGGTTTTTCCTCCTTACACTTGATGTTATTTTCTGAATTACTCTTGGTTTGTTGCATATGTTTAACCATCTGGGTGCTTGCCATGCTCAGATGAAAGAAACTAACCTCTCCCCTTGAATGAGGTGTCCTTGTCTTATAAGCCTACCTGTGTTATATAGACAAACAAGAGTAAACTAAACAGGCAAGGAGCAGCGTGCTATACTGAAAACTTTTGCAGAGAATTTTTTTTTTCCACAGTACGCAAGCAGAGTGAAGAATTCTCCAGTCTTTATATTAGTTATTAAGAAAAGAACACTCATTAACCCATGACAGTAAATGCTATGGAAGTGACCTTAAGATTATTACAGATGATGTCAAAAAATCACTTCAAAAACGTGAATATACATGGAAGTGGTTGTAAGCAGTGAATCATGATTACTCATAGACATTTCGACTACAAAAGCGGGCACACAACAAGCAGATCAGAGTATGGTATAGTCAAAGACATGTGAAAGTTTCTTCCAAATCAGAAAGAACCCGCTGAGACTTACACAGACGTATCAATAGATATTGTTCACTAATGCATGTGGATTCATTCATCTATTAATTATACTTAGAAATTACCTTTGGGAACTGGCATGATGTAATAGTTAAGAACATAGTCTGGTGCCAGACAACCTGGTGTGCATCTCAGGTCCACTATTCTGGACAAATTATGTGACCAATCTGGCTTCATCTGTATTTTTCTTACAAGGCTATTTTAAACATCAAATGAGTTACTTTAAAAATCAAAAGAGTGATTTTAAACATCAAATGATGTTCAAATTTGATTTAAACATCAAATGTGTTTAAAGCTCTTAAGTATCCAACACATGGTTTGCACTATATACTGTTGACTATTATCATTATTTATTATGTACAATATAAAATATATTTAAATATAAAGTATATTTAAATATAAAATGTTGAAAATATGCACAAATAAAAATCATAATATTGTTCTCCCATGAATTTGCTTCCACAACTCCACCAAGCCCATCAATCTGAAGGACAGAAGTTTTTAATAACTTAGAGTCAAAAGACAAAGATGGGGCACTTCGCTGGTGGTGGTCCAGTGGTTAAGACTTCACACTTTCAATGCAGGGGGCATGGGTGCCAACCCTGGTTGTGGAAATAAGATCCCACATGTCACACAACAGAGCCAAAAATAAAAAAATAAATAAAATAAAGTGCAGTTCTTAAAGGCCCAGCACCAAAAAAAAAGGAAAAAAAAAAAAATATCCTCATCTTTTTGTCCCTGATCAAGCACAGGAAAAATATGATACAAAAGTCTTCATATTTGCTCTGACAGGGTTTGGGACCTTGGATTTTACTCTACAGAGACAAATAGAACAGATTTTTGAAACCTAATGTCATTTTATCTTGAACCATAAACCTAACTCGCTTGATCAAAATGTAGCTTTCCTTACAGCTTTCAAGTAAGGAAAAAATATTCTACTCAAAGAATGAAACTACCACTTTACCAGCTCAATTTCTCTAAATAAATAAATGAATGGATAAATAAATGAAAAATCTTTCTGCTTGAAAACTTGAAATTATTGTGGGTTTTGTCATCATGAGTCAGCCTACAAGTTTACTGAAAAGTTTGAGTTGTGTGGCCTACCAGGCTGTGGGGCAGACACTGAATAAAGGAATATACACCAGGATAATTCCTCCCTGTATAGCCTTCGCCTGGCTGGCTGGCTGCATCTTCCTAATGACATCCTAGCTACTCAGATACTATGGCTTTAAATTTCTCTAAGTTGAATCATAGAGAATTGGCACTGCTTAATCTCCAAAATCACTGCAGATGGTGACTGCAGCCATGAAATTAAAAGACGTTCACTCCTTGGAAGGAAAGTTATGACCAACCTAGATAGCATATTCAAAAGCAGAGACATTACTTTGCTGACAAAGGTCCATCTAGTCAAGGCTATGGTTTTTCCTGTGGTCATGTATGGATGTGAGAGTTGGACTGTGAAGAAGGGTGAGCACCAAAGAATTGATGCTTTTGAAGTGTGGTGTTGGAGAAGACTCTTGAGAGTCCCTTGGACTGCAAGGAGATCCAACCAGTCCATTCTGAAGGAGATCAGCTCTGGGATTTCTTTGGAAAGAATGATGCTAAAGCTGAAACTCCAGTACTTTGGCCACCTCATGCGAAGAGTTGACTCATTGGAAAAGACTCTGATGCTGGGAGGGGTTGGGGGAAGGAGGAGAAGAGAATGACAGAGGATGAGATGGCTGGATGGCACTGACTCAATGGACGTGAGTCTGGGTGAATTCTGGGAGTTGGTGATGGACAGGGAAGCCTGGCGTGCTGTGCTTCATGGGGTTGCAAAGAGTTGGACACAACTGAGCAACTGATCTGAACTGAACTGAACTGAATATCAAATCTTAGAACTTAATCTATAGAACCAAGATGTATTTAAGTATGTGGATTTTAAGCTGTCTTTGTTTTTCTTTTCTCATATGATCTCATCAAGGAAATTTTCACAAAATTTCCTATATTATTACTATTCCATGAATCCATGAATAAAATCAAGAAGCAAGCTCTTTAAATCAAGATGTCCCTGTGTGTTAGTTGCTCAGTCGTGTCCAACTCTTTGTGATGCCATAGAAGATAGCCTCTGTCCATGGAATTGTCCAGGCAAGAATATTGGAGTGGGTTGCCACTCCCTTCTCCAGCAGATCTTCCCAAACCAGGCATTGAACCTCTGTCTTCCAAATTGCAGGCAGATTCTTTGCCATCTGAGCCAAAAGGAATGTCCCTGGGGAATAATTTAATAATTTGAGATGTTTTCAAGGAGAAGATTGGTACTGTTTTTGAATATCTCTCTTAAAATTGTACCTCTGGGCTTCATTTTTATTGTGGTCACTAAAAATATCACCAGTTTTTATGTTCTCAAATCTTTGGCAAATTAACATCTTTATAGACATTACCAGATAGTTGAAATGAGGTGGACAAACCTAGAGTCTATTAAATGGAGTGAAGTAAGTCAGAAAGAGAAAAATAAATATCATATATCAATGCATATATATGGGATCTAAAAAATAATTGCAGAGTGGGGATAGAGATGCAGATGAAGAGAACAGACTCATGGACACAGCGGGAAAAGGAGAGCAGGGGATGAATTGAAAAAGTAGAGTTGATATATATACACTAAGTTCAGTTCAGTTCAGTTGCTCAGTCATGTCCGACTCTTTGCGACCCCATGAATTGCAGCACGCCAGGCCTCCCTGTCCATCACCAACTCCCGCAGTTCACTCAGATTCATGTCCATCGAGTCAGTGATGCCATCCAGCCATCTCATCCTCTGTCCTCCTGCTCTCCTCCTGTCCCCAACCCCTCCCAGCATCAGAGTCTTTTCCAATGAGTCAGCTCTTCGCATGAGGTAGCCTAAGTACTGGAGTTTCAGCTTTAGCATCATTCTTTCCAAAGAAATCCCAGGGCTGATCTCCTTCAGAATGGACTGGTTGGATCTCCTTGCAGTCCAAGGGACTCTCAAGAGTCTTCTCCAACACCACAGTTCAAAAGCATCAATTCTTCGGTGTTCACCCTTCTTCACAGTCCAACTCTCACATCCATACATGACCACTGGAAAAACCATAGCCTTGACTAGACAGACCTTTGTTGGCAAAGTAATGTCTCTGCTTTTGAATATGCTATCTAGGTTGGTCATAACTTTCCTTCCAAGGAGTAAGCGTCTTTTAATTTCATAGTTGCAGTCACCATCTGCAGTGATTTTGGAATCCAAAAAAATAAAGTCTGGCACTGTTTCCACTGTTTCCCCATCTATTTCCCATGACGTGATGGGACCAGATGCCATGATCTTCGTTTTCTGAATGTTGAGTTTTAAGCCAACTTTTTCACTCTCCTCTTTCACCTTCATCAAGAGGCTTTTTAGTTCCTCTTCACTACCATGTGTAAAATAGCTAGCTAGTGGGAAGCTTCTATATAACTCAAGGAGCCCAGCTTGGAGCTCTATGATGACTTAGAGCGGTAAAATGGGGTGGGTAGAAGGGAGACTCAGGAGGGACAGGATATTAATATACATATAGTTTTGACTATTTCCAGTTGTTGCATGGCAGAAACAAACACCACATTTTTTTTGCCCCTGTTTTTTTTAAATATAAATTTATTTATTTTAATTGGAGGCTAATTACTTTACAATATTGTATTGGTTTTGCCAGACACTGACATGAATCTGCCACAGATGTATATGTGTTCCCCATCCTAAACCTCTCTCCCACCTCCCTCCCCATCCCATCCCTCTGGGTCATCCCAGTGCAGCAGCCCTGAGCACCCTATCTCATACATTGAATCTGGACTGGCGATTCATTTCACATATGATAATATATATGTTTCAATGCCATTTTCCCAAATCATCTCACCCTCGCCCTCTGCCACAGAGTCCAAAAGACTGTTCTATACATCTGTGTCTCTTATGCTGTCTCACATACAGGGTTATCATTGCCATCTTTCTAAATTCCATATATATGCATTAGTATATATATGGATGAGTAACCTGGTGGGCTGCAGTCCATAGGGTCGCTAAGAGTTGGACATGACTGAGTGACTTCACTTTCACTTTTCACTTTCATGCATTGGAGAAGGAAATGGCAACCCACTCCAGTGTTCTTGCCTGGAGAATCCCAGGGATGGGGGAGCCTGGTGGGCTGCCATCTGTGGGATCGCACAGAGTTGGACACGACTGAAGCAACTTAGCAGCAGCAGCAGCAGCATACTGTATTGGTTTTTTCTTTCTGGCTTACTTCACTCTGTATAATAGGCTCCAGTTTCATCCACCTCATTAGAACTGATTCAAATATATTCTTTTTAATGGCTGAGTAATACTCCATTGTGTATATGTACCACGGCTTTCTTATCCATTCATCTGCTGATGGATATCTAGGTTTCCTCCATGTCCTGGCTATTATAAACAGTGTTGCGATGAACATTGGGGTACACGTGTCTCTTTCCCTTCTGGTTTCCTCAGTGTGTACGCCCAGCAGTGGGATTGCTGGGTCGTATGGCAGTTCTATTTCCAGTTTTTTAAGAAATCTCCACACTGTTCTCTATAGTGGCTGTACTAGTTTGCATTGTAAACTACAGTGTAAGAGGATTCCCTTTTCTCCACATCCTCTCCAGCATTTATTGTTTGTAGGCTTTTTGATAGCAGCCATTCTGACTGGCGTGAAATGGTACCTCATAGTGGTTTTGATTTGCATTTCTCTGATAATGAGTGATGTTGAGCATTTTTTCATGTGTTTGTTAGCCATCTGTATGTCTTCTTTGGAGAAATGTCTGTTTAGTCCTTTTGCCCATTTTTTGATTGGGTCATTTTTCTGGAATTGAGCTGCAGGAGTTGCTTTTATATTTTTGAGATTAATTCTTTGTCAGTTGCTTTGTTTGCTATTATTTTCTCCCATTCTGAAGGCTGTCTTTCCACTGTGCTTATAGTTTCCTTTGTTGCCAACACAACATTTTAAAGCAACTTTTTTCCAATTAAAAAAAATTAATTAATTAAAAAAAAAAGATGTTGAACAGAAACCAATGAAATAATTATTACTAAAATTCACAGTTCTTTCCTCCAAGTAGGCAAAAAAAAATTTAGGTAAGCTGCAGTTTTCAATACTTTTAAAGCATGTTTTTGAACACAATAAAATTTCCTTCTGTGACACTGCTGAAGGAGAATATCTTTAAAAACAAGTTTGGTGGCTCAGCCTTACCAACAACACAGGGCTTAACTAAACTAAGTTTTGTAAATTCTAAGCTTTGCTGGCTATGGAAGCGCCAAAGAATTTTTTAAAATTTCGTAGTGATTAGTGTTTTCCTTGACTTCCCCCTAGTCAATATCATTCAGATTAGCTTTAAAAATACTTTAGACTTTCCCTCTAAATGTTTATAATTGTTTTCTTTTTAAAGTTGCTACAAGAGTTTGATCCCTAACTTACCCCTTTGTTCAGTGGCGGGCTATTAAATATTTAACAACCAGCTCACCAAACAAAATTAAACAAAAGTCTTGATTTGTAACATTTACCAATTTCTGTGATGCAAATACTTCCAATGGGGCTGATTGCAAATTACCAATATAATGACATTGAGAATAGAGTTAAGAAGAGATGCATAATACAGCATTATGTAACATTTCCAACATTTAAATATAGCAGATATAAATAACTTCAAGATCATCACTAATAAGATGCAGTAAAATAATTAGAATGTGATTAGTTTTGATGATTTATTATCTTCAGTTTTAATGTAATTTATTCAATAGTAAGATCATATCATTTAATTTTTAATAGTCTCCATGTTTAACAATTATTTTCACAAGCCATTAAGAGCTGGCTCTGGCATACCACTGCCTGCATTATAACAATTGATTAATATTTAAATGCTAATATATGCATATAAATATTTTCATGATAGCAAAATCCATATTTCAAACATTTAAATACATTCCACAGTTTTGGCATTTTTTTTTTCTTTTCTTTTTTTTAATTGGTTGCTAACTTCTCTACTCATGGTAGCTGGTATTATACTCATGGTATTCTACTATCTTCTTTGCTTTTAAGTTCATGGAGGAAAGACTAAATGTAGTGGCATAAACTTGACATCACTGTGGAAGCCAGTGTTTCATCTTGTTTTATAAATTATATACCTTTAAACTGGCTGATTTATGATATGACAATTTTTTTTTAAATGGCTGGGCAAATCTTTGAAAACTAGAGAGATCACAAGTCTTCTGTGAGGACCAGTGACATTAGCATAATTGTTTTCACCTCAGAGGCCTTCATGTTAATACTGACCAAACTAGTGGGACCAAATTCTTAATAACACAGAAGTTCCACATTTCCTAACCAAGCATTTTAAAAAGAAAATCACATATTGCAATACTTTCTACACAAGGGATACAAAAATCATAATCTCCACTCTCCAAAAATCTTCACTAATATTATTAAAATTAATGTTATTAATAGCTAACACTACTGCTAGGCACTGGTCTAAGCTGTTACCTTTATTACCTCACTCTACCTTACAATCACATGTAGGAGGTACCCCTGCTAACCCCAATTTATAGGTCAAGAAACAGATAAGATTCATTTTGATATTTGGCAAAACTAATACAGTTATGTAAACTTTAAAAAAAAAAGAAAAAGAAATGTAAAGATACAAAACAAACAAACAAACAGATAAGGTTTAAATAAACTAAGTAAATAGTCCAAATAATAGTAGGGATAAAACTGGAACCAAAACCTAATTCTGGCTAACTCCCAAGACCTTTGTTTACTCCACTGTGTTTATTAAACTTATGATAACTAATTCACTATGTCATCCTCCTAGTGTTCAAACTAGAAACGCTACACTTTCTAAATGCTGTGTAATCCTTCACCCTCACACTTACTCAGTGACTAAATCCTATTGGTTATACCTCTAACATGAGTCCAACATTTGCTGTCTCCACTGTCACTACCCTGGTAGAGGTCACCCTCACCTCTGGCCTGGGTAACTGAAATAATCTTCTACTTAGCTTCCTTTCCATTCATTTTGCCACTGTACTCTGCATCACCATGCTCTGTCATTTCTCAGTGAATAGGAAGAATAGGCTCTAAAGCTAAAGTCTGATTCTATCAATATCTTAATTAAACTACTTCAGTGATGGATCACATTAAGCCCAGAGTCTTAGACAGACCTCCCCAAACTCTGCAATTTGTTCCCTGTTATCTCATTAGGCTCTGGCATTGCAGCTTCCACTTTTTCATAGTGACTGACTCCTGGTTCTCTGAAAGTGCCAAGCTCTCACCAACTTGCTTTTGACAGGTGTTTCCTTATGTCTGAAGTGCTAATCTTCTGTTCCTACCCTTCTCCAATGCTCCTGGTTTACTCTGGTTAATTATTTAATTCTCAACTTAAAAGTCACTTACTCTGGAAAACTTTCTAGACTCTTGCAGCCTAGGTGAGATGTCCTACCTTCTTGATATCCAGAAATTCTCCATTTAAAACATTTACTACACTGTATTATAATTGCCCTGTTAGTTCTGTGAGGTCAGAAACTATGTCTATCTTATTTATCTCTATATGTCCAGCTCTGAATATGGAGGCTTAAATAGTAAAGGCAATCAATAAACATTTGTGGAATGAATTGATGAGTTTGTTCTGCAGATTATAAGGGGATAATACTACAAAGTACTTGGTCACACAGTCCTTTTCAAGAACCTAAATATATAAGTATAAACATAAATGGAAAGAAAATGACTCCTGCACTTTCAGTCCTGAAGGTGATCCTTTTTGATGAATACATATAGTTTAATAATAATTATACCAACACAAATATATTTTAAGTGTGAAAACAAACCTTAAAATTAAGATTGCAAGGTGAAGTTAATTCTTTGAAAAAGAAATTAAGTGATTTACATTCTTCTGGTTGAATATTTTCATTTCAGTCTATCATGTCTGATGTTAATTACATAAAAAAATTTGATTCACCCATTTGATTTTGTTCATTTCAAAATTTAATTGGGATTTCTACCACTGGTTGTTTTTTGTGTTCATTTTGCCTGTTGATTCCAAATTTCTCAGGTTAAATTTGGCAAACAGAAATTTTGTCAGGATAATTTTATTTTCCATTATTTTCTATAAATGATGTTTTTTAAGTTATGCATATCTGACCAATATCAGTGTTTTATAGATTATACACAAAACGTGCAGTGTTTTTTCTTCCCACAGTTTTCTTTTATTTGTTTTAATTTAAATTTATTTATTTTAATTAGAGGCTAATTACTTTACAATATTGTATTGGTTTTGCCATACATCAACATGAATCCTCCACGGGTGTACACATGTTCCCAATCCTGAACACCCTTCCCACCTCCCTCCCCATACCATCACTCTGGGTCATCCCAGTGCACCAGCCCCAAGCATCCTGTATCCTTCATCAAACCTGGACTGGCGATTCATTTCTTATATGATATTATACATGTTTCAATGCCATTCTCCCAAATCATCCCCCCCAACACGTTTTCTTTTAAAAATTTTATGTTTTTTACTGTTTTTTTCTCTTTTCTTAAAATTGATTTTTAATCTCGTAGCATTGTGGTTGGGAAATATGCTTGATATGATTTCAATTTTCCTAAATTTACCAAGGCTAGATTTGTGGCCCAGCATGTGATCAAACCCAGAGGATGTTCCATGTGACCTTGAGAAGAATGTGTATTCTTCTGCTTTTAGATGGAATGCTTTATAAATATCAATTAAGTCCATCTGGTCTACTATGCCATTTAAGATCTGTGGTTTCTTAATGATCTTCTGTCCGGATGTTCTGCCCATCAATGAATGTGAGGTGCTAAAGTCCCCCATATTATTGTGTAACTGTTGATTTCTCTTTTTATGGCTCTTAGTATTTACCTTATAAATTGAGGTGCTCCTATTTTGGGTGCATATATATTTACCATTGTTATATCTTCTTTGGATTGATCCCTTGATCATTAGGTAGTGGTCTTCTTTGTCTCTTGAAACAGTCTTTACTTTAAAGCCTATTTTGTCTGATATGAGTATTGTTACTCCAGCTTTATTTTGATTTCCATTTTCATGGAACAGCTTTTTTCCATCCCCTCACTTTCAGTTGGTATGTCCTTAGATCTGAAGTGGGTCTCTTGTAGACAGCATATATATGGGTCTTGTTTTTGTATCCATTCAACCTGTCTATGTCATTTGGTTGGAGCATTTAACTTGTTTATGTTTAAATTCATCATTGATACATATATGCAGTTATTGCCACTTTGTTAATTGTTTTGGATTTATTTTTATAAGTCATTTTTTGTCCATTCTTCTTTCATGCTCTTCTCTTGTGATTGATGACTAACTTTAGCATTGTGTTGGATTCTTTGTTCTTTATTTCTATGTGTTATCTCTTGTACATTTTCAGTTTGAGGTTATCATGAGGTCATCATAATGTTTATGAATAGTAGTCTATATATAAACAAGATTGTTTTAAACTGTGTATTTAGGAAGACTTTAAGAACCCTGTTTGCTGACGGGTGGGGCTGTGTTCCCAACCTGTTGGTTGTTTGGCAGGTGGCATCCAAGCACTGGAGCCTGCAGTGTTGGGTGGGCCTGGGTTTCGGTGAGAAAATGGCAGCCTCCAAGAGGGCTGACTCCAAAGAGTACTCCCCAGAACTACCACCACCAGTGTCCTTATCCCCATAGCGAACCACAGCCCCCCGCCAACTGCACAGGAGACCCTCCAATACTAGTAGGTAGGTCTGGCCCAGTCTCTTATGAGGTCACTGTCATTTTTTTCCCAGGTCCTGGTGCACACAAGACCCTGTGTGTGCCCTCCAAGAGTGGAGTTTCTGTTTCTCATCCTGTGGAGTTCCTGCGATCATTACCTGATGGCCTTCAAAGCCAGATTCTTTGAAGCTCCTTCCACTGCCAGACTCTCAGGATAGAGAGCCTGTTGTGGGGTTTATAACTTTCACTCCTGTAGAAGAATTTCTGTGGTATAATTATTTTCCAGGTTCCAAGCCCACGTGGCATGTATGGGATTTGATTTTTATCATGATTGTGCCCCTCCTGCCACCTCATTATAGCGTCTTCTTTGTCTTTGGATATATCTGTTTTGATAGGTTCCAGCATTTTTTCTTTATATTTTTCAGCAGTTAGTTGTGATTCTGATGTTTATAAGATGAGGTGAGTTCATGAACTTTTACTTCACCATCTGGTCTCCTCTTGCTTCTTTTACCAACTTTAAAAGGCTCAGTTTTATACATTTTTGACTTTATTTTGTATTATTATGGTTACCCACATTATTTATTATAAGTAGTATATAGATGGCTAATAATTTGATTTATTTTTAAAATAACTCTTAAAAAATGTAAAGCCTTTAGTAGGTCAAAGGTATACCTGAAAAGTAAAGTGCTCATCATTATAGCCAAAATGTGCTTTACTTAAGAAATGTGCTGTACTTAAGAAACCTTCATTGGTTGTCTTGAACAATGTCCTTTCACTTTTCTTTGAATTTTAAACATTAGTTATTTTCCTTAAGTACTTTGAGTAATATGACCAAGGCTTAAGCTATTTAAGTGTCCTCAAAAACTTTTATTTACCTTTTATATACAGGAATGGAATTTTCAGCATGAAAGGAATTTTGGAAAATTTAATAAAAAAGAATAGTACTACAAGAGCAGTGACTGGAATATCTCAGATATTTAAGCAAGACAGGGCTGCAGGAACAGCCAAGGAATAGAATTCAGAGACAATTTGTCCTTACATGTGGCAATGAATGAGAAGGCAAGATGGAAAATGATTTCAGATCCTCTATCTTTTAAAACATGAATTGTTTTTGTCAAAAGTCTAGATATAATCCAGATCTCTTCTGTGTCAAAAGATGATACAATTATTTATGAAGCAGAATGCAATCTGGGTTACAAAGTTCTCTCTGACCTGTGATGATCTGAGAATACTATCATAAACTCTACTTCAAACTACACACAAAACATTCTCAGCACTCATGAAGCATGAACTCTAGGAATTAAATATGTTATTGTCAAGGTTGACAGGAATCAGTGTTTAGGGATAAAAACTGCAGAGGAAATGACAACGATAGCAAAATATGATTCAAATTCATAAGTTTTAATTTTTAAAAGGTGTTAACACTGTTGTGATTATAGACTTCCCCTGCTAGCCCTCCCCCTCCCTTCTTTTTTTCCCATAAATGTTACTTTGCTTTTTTTTTTAATTTTATTTTATTTTTAAACTTTACATAATTGTATTAGTTTTGCCAAATATCAAAATGAATCCGCCACAGGTATACATGTGTTCCCCATCCTGAACCCTCCTCCCTCCTCCCTGAAAGATCTACATTGGTAAGGTAACTGCTTTTTTGTAAAAGTGAAAATCCTCTTTGGATTTCTTTTGATTAATTAAAAATAGGTATGAATGTAAGTCTTTCATAAAAGCCAAATGGCATAGGTGAACTTTCAGAAAGGGTAATTATATGGTTTTCACAGAGGACTTTGAAGCAAGGCTCACCCCTATGAACAAAGACCTCTTGCTTAATACTTGAGGAAGAAAGAAGTCCTTATTGATCAAGGAAATGTCCAATGGGAGGACAACTTCATGCAATTAATCAGTTGGAAATGGCTGAATGATATAATTAAGGAAAATACACTCTAACAAGATCACTGCTTGATACTGTATAATTGTACTTCATGGGTCTTTGTACAAACTTTTTCTTCAGATAGCTTATGTAATATATTTGTTTTTGTAGAGAGAAACAACAGTTCATTTCAAATGATCCGTTATCATCATTAACCGTATTCATTCATACCACTCTTTCAAGTATGAACAGAGAAAGTTAGTTAACATCCCAGGCACCAGTTTCCCTATTGAAAAAATGCAGAGTGGACCAGATAGTTTTTACAGAACAAGTATATACTTTACATTTCTAAGTTAGAGGACTCTACCTTAACTGAAACAGTTTCGGGGATCATAATACAAGAAGCTGTAGTAATACTTTTATTTTCTAAGAAGCAAGTAGATTTTGTTAGGAAAATTCCTGAAACATTATAAATAATCAGCTTCTGAAAGAAGTTGGACAGTTGCACGATACTGAATAGAAATGTTTTACTGATATACTCTTCACTAATTTCAGTAACGTGTGTGAGGGACTTGAGAATTAAGAATGAAATGCCCCGCATACAGATTTTTCAGATGTCAACTTAAAATTCCCAAATTTTGGGGTCTCTGTGAGTACTCAGATGAGAAAAATTGAGTAGGAATAAGAAAACGATATGGTCTTTCTGTATAGACACTTTCAAGGGGCAGTTTTTAACCTAGGAGCCTAGATTCTTTCAACACACAACAAAAAGACTGGTGAAATGAAGTCGGGAAAAATACCGCTATGCTTTCCCCTTGCAGCCTATTACATCAGCCAGCATTTCCCTGTACTTGTGATTATTACATTATGACTTGATTACTAACTATTACTGCCACAGTTGGAAAAGTGAAAGCACAGCATGGAGCCATTTCCATTAAAGGAATATGAAATTCCATAACAAGCTCTGAGGCTGCATGGCTGCTGTGGGTTGAACTCAGAAGAGCATAAGTATCTACTTAAGATGCTCTTTGAAGGAGCACCCTAACTTACATCATTATTTCATTTAGTTTGAACTGTACCATGGATTTTTTCCATTAAGCAATATTAGATACTTAAACACTATATCAAGGTTATTTGTGCTCTTAAAAAAAAAAAGGCAAGGTAGTTTTTTCTGCTCTTTTCAGAGTACCAGAATTTTCTATCTCATGTATATGCAATCGTGATTTTGTCTAATAGAACAAACTAAATGGTTACATAAGCTAGACAACATCAGTCCTGTTGAAGTGGTGTAACTAGGAAGAGAAGCATTCATATCCGTGTTGGTAACATGGGCATCTGTCATTTAGGAAACCTGAGAGAAAAGAGCTTCATTGTCTATTATTTAACAGGCCAAGAAAATGTAAAATAAAGAGTCTAGCATATTCAGAGAATATAAATTAATGTTATTGGAGAAAAGGAATGATGAAACTCTTTATATATATTCTTGGTTTATGTATCACTAAAATGATAAGGTGGCCTGAGATTAGAAGTGGGCTATAATCAAGTTCTTTCACAGTGTTTTTAGGACAAAATCTGTTGGTGGAAAAACACTAAACTACTTAAACAGTTTATAGAGGGATGATCATCACTTAAAGAAAGTTACAAATTATTATATACTTAATTTTGCTTAGGACAGATTCTATGCATGTGTGTATATGAGCATGTGAGTATGTGTCACTATACACCCAAAGTTAAGATAAATAGCTGGGAATATATGATTTTTTTTTTTAAACCACAAAGATCTGTTACTTCACGTGATTTCACGTGATTTCTTCTTATGGAGAAAATCTGTGTTTAGCATGATTAAATCTATCTCCAGAAGCTTTCTTGAGGTAAAGAGACAGTGACTTGTCCTCTTCTGTCTCATTAGGCTGTTGTCTTCCCTGCATGGGACTCCTCACTTGGACACGAAGGCACATCCTTTGACAGTAGCCAGTGCAAGTCTTTGGATCCTAACTGTGAGAGAGAGGAATCTAAAATGGTTCCAAATCTCAGTATCAGCATCAGTAACTTTCTCCTTCACCCAAAGCCTTGGCTACTCCCCTTTCAATCATCCTTCCACTAGTATTATTGTTAACGTCACCTCTGAATGCCTGCCTCCATTTTATTTTTAATCTTTTAAGTACACTTAAAATCACTAATATAATTCTGCCTTCCTCCCACCAATTTTGAAAAGAAAATACCTACAAAAGTATAGGAAACCATGTGAGCAAGTTTGCTGGCTTGCTATCCAAAAGTGTGTATAGCTTTTTTTTTCTTTCTAAAAATGGAAATACAGATGAAATTTAAAAGTCTAAACTATGATTCTAGGCCCTCCATAAAAGAGGATGACAAACGAGTATAAGTGGAATCTGGGAAAAAACAGAGACTGTGATTTAAAAAGACCCTGGAAGCCTGGAAAGAGGCATCAAAGGGTAGCAAGAATGATAACCTCAGAGTTACTATCCCGGCCCTTGACTGGCTGTGTACCTCTTAATTTTGAATAGGTAACTTAAGCTTATGAAACTATTACTTTCTTTAAATACATCAACTCCAAGAACATTAGAAAATACTTCTTTAAAAGTTATTAAAATTATAAATAACTTTCAATCATTAATAAAAAAATGCACTTATAAGTGATTCCCTAAGGCAAATATTAATTCCCTATTTCCTCTGAATTTCTAAAATAATTTTCTTTCTCCAATAAGAATGATTAACTTCTATAAAAACTATTTAATCTAGGACTTCACACTTACTGAATCACATCATATGGAAAAACATTGTTTATTAATTTCAGTGTTGATATTTCACTATTTTGTGCAGACCAGTTTTTATGATTTAAATATTCATGAGTAATAATGCTTTGTTTTCCCCTTTTAAACTATTTTATTAAAGCACACCCAAATTAAAGGCTTCAGATGTCAAACAAAAATGCTCAGCAATTTTTTTCATCAGTAAGTAAAAATGAGAAATACAGTAAATGTTAAAAAGAAATTTAAGGAAGAGAGAAAAGAGGGAAAAGAAACAGCTAGTTGAAGGTCAACTGTTAATATTCATAGAACCCTAATTACAAGCCAGACTTTCTGCTAAGTGCTTTACATGGACTGTATCATTTAGATAACATGCAACCCCATGAGGAAGGTGGCATCATAATCTTTCTTGCTTAGATGAGGAAACTGAAATTAAAGCTAGAGCTTTATTTGAAGATTCTACTCTGGGTGAACAGCAGAGATGAGACAGATACTCAGGTATGTGATCCAAGGAGAAAAGAGAGATTGAGATCAAGAAGAAGATAAGGAGTGGATGGATATGGTTCCCTCTTCATTCATTCCCAAAGTCACATTCAGGTTATAAGCAATCCCCATGCCAGCTGTTACTCCACTCTTTACTCTGTTCTCCTATTAGCACTTTTAATTAAGGGGAAAAAAAGGAATAACATAATTTTACTGTAAAAATAACCCTGATTTTTTTCTTTTACTCAGGTGAACCATTTGTGGAAACTGGCACTTTAAATATTTCTAGTAACATATTACATGCTATCCATTTCATAGCTGTTTTTATCAGCTCAATGTATCACCACTGAGTTAACCTATTAATGCTTTTTTATAAAAAATACTCTAGATAAAACAATATGCATGTGAGATGGGTTACAGTGTTTAATAATCAGTTAGCAAAATGCCATTAACTTAGCTTAGTTCAAGGTAATTGGTTACTATAAAAAATATAATACCCCAGGTGCAGAGAGATGCAAAGACCTA
Organism: Bubalus kerabau; assembly: GCF_029407905.1. Classification (NCBI taxonomy): domain Eukaryota; kingdom Metazoa; phylum Chordata; class Mammalia; order Artiodactyla; family Bovidae; genus Bubalus; species Bubalus kerabau. The sequence goes on from NC_073633.1 coordinate 45,289,512, forward strand.
CTTTCCACCTAACTAAGGCACGGTTTTTCACTCTAAGGAGTTTTAGGCATTCTTTGGAGGTGGCCCAAGACAGCACTGTGGCTAGAGGCTGGGTCTCTTGACCCTCTTTCTTAATTCCTAAAAAGGAGAATAACTCTATTCTTATATGATTTATATACTGGATTTTGAATATGATTTTGTTTAGGGAAGAGTTCAGTTCACAAAATCTTGAAAATCACTGAGGTAAAGGACTTTCTATTTTCTTGGAGAATAATTTTTAATGTAAAACAAATTTATAATAGTTTCATAAAGATGTCTTCACAAGTCATATCAAATTATATTCATTTTATTAATGAAATAAGATGACAATGAAATATTGTCATAAAACCATAAAATAATATTTGAGTAACAAAGTTTTAGTTGTTCAATACACTTTTCAGTATACTTTTCAAGTATACTGAGGAAAGGAAAAGGCAGAGAAAATTAACAGCGTTTGAAAAGTTTAATGGTGCTTTAAAAAAAGATAAAATAATCATAATTGATAAAGTCTATACTATGAGAAAAAATCAAATTGAATCTGATCTGATTTTTCTTTCATAAGACCATGACATTAATGGCCCAGTATATTCTATCACTTTTTGCATGCAAATATTGATTATCTGCTCTTGAAACTTGTCTTTATCATCCATAACTTCAAGGCAAAACCTCTCCTACATTAAAAAAAGAAAAAACGAGTATTACGCATGGCATTTTCTACCAGTGGCTTGGTGGTAAAGAATCTGCCTGCAATGGAGGAGACGTGGGTGTGATTCCTGGATTGGGAAGATTCCCCTGGGGAAGGAAACTGCAACCCACTCCAGTATTCTTGCCCGGGAAATCCCGAGGACAGAGGAGCTTAGCGGGCTACAGTCCATGGGGCCACAAAGGGTCAGATACAACTGAAGACGAAACAACAACAGTAAGGAAATGATTACTTACTAACTGTCCCTAAGTATTTCAAAATTGATTTTAATATTATAAAATTGTAAATAGGCTCAAAAGGGTTACATCTATGCTAGACTCTGGCAAAATAATAATAGCAATAGTTATTATGAGGAGGAGGAAAAAGAGGAAGGGAAAGGAGAAAGGGAAGAAAGTAGAAGGGGGGAGGAGAAAGGAGCCAAAGGAGAAGGAGGAGAGGAAAAAAGTGAAGGAGAAGAGAGATCAAACTAGTCAATCTATAGAAAATCAACCCTTAATATCCATTGGAAGGACAGATGCTGAAGATGAAGCTCTGATATTTGGCCATCTGATTCAGAGAGCCAACTCATTGGAAAAGACACTGATGTTGGGAAAGATTGAGGGCAGGAGGAGAAGGAAACAACAGAGGATGAGATGGTTGGGCGGCATCACTGACTCAGTGGACATGAGTTTGAGCAAACTCAGGGAGACAGTGAAGGACAAGGAAGCCTGGCATGCTTCAGTGCATAAAGTCAAACACAACTGAGTGACTGACCAAAAACAACAGTCTCTGATCTTGAAGAACTATTAGCTTAGAGGTAAAGCCATCCACATGAGGAATTTTAATGCAATATGACTGATAATATAGATACACCAGCAACACAAAGAAAGGGAAATGAGCTCCAAGTTAAGTTTCAAGAAATTTTTTCTAGAAGCCACAGTTAAGCTGAGGGCTTTCTTGAAAACAGCTTTATTGAGATATTACTGAGGAATAATTCACATACCATATTATCCACTAATTTAAAGTTTACAACTCAATGTTTAATATATTTGTATGGTTTTGCAACCAACATCAAAACCAAATTTTCGACTATTTTGGTTCCCTCTAAAATAATTCAGTAGCCATTAGCTGTCCATTCATCATCTGCCTCCACCACCTTCTGTTCTCATCCTCACAAGCCATAAGTACACACTAATCTGCTTTATGGCTATGGATTTGCCTATTCTGGACTTTGCTTGTAAACTGGAGTATATACTAGGTGGTCTTTTATGACTGACATTTTTTTTACCTGGAGTTTTCAAAGTTCATCCTGTTGTATGCATGTGCTATTATTTCATTTATTTTTATTGCTGAATAGTTTTCCATTGTATGAATGTGCTATATTCTATTTACTCATTCATCAGTTAATGGATATTTGGGTTGTTTCCTCTTTGGTGTACTGTAAGTAGTGCTTTAAAAACATCTGTGTGCACATATTTTCTGTGAACTTGATTTTACTTCTCAAGTATATTTACACATAAGAGTGAAATTCCTGGGTCATATGGTAACTCTATGTTTATTTTTTTGAAAAATTGCCAAACAGTTTTCCAAGATGGCTACACCATTTTACATTTCCACTAGTAATGTAAGAGGGTTTCAATTTCTCCACATCCTCACTAACACTAGTTATTATACTTCTTTTTGTTTTTAGCCAATTCAGTGGTAATGAAGTGTTATATTGCTAAGGTTTTGATTTCCTTAATGACTAAGGATTTGAGCATCTATTTCATGTATTTATTGTCCATTTGTACATCTTCTCTAGAGAAATGTCTATACAGATCCTTTGCCTGTTTTTTAATTGATTTTTTTAATAACTGATTCATAAATGTTTCTTATATACTCTCATGGCTTAGACAGTAAAGAATCTGCCTGCAATGCAGGAGACTTGAGTCCATTTCCTGTGTCTGGAAGATCCCCTGGAGAAAAGAATGGCTACCCACTCCAGTATTGTTCCCTGGAGAATTCCATGGACAGAGTCTGGTGGGCTACAGTCCATAGGGTCACAAAGAATCAGACATGACTGAGCAACTAACACTTTCACTTTCACTATACAAGTTCTTTATCAGATATATTACTTGCAAATATTTTCTCTTTTTCATGGGTTATCACTGCCTTCTTGGTCTTATTGGCAGCACATGTGTTTCTAATTTTGACATAGTCTAATTTATCAATTTTATTATTGTTGTTGCTATGCCTTGTGCTTTTGGTGTCATATCTAAGATACTATTTGGGCTTTGGCCTCAAATAAAGAGTAGGAAATAATCAAATTAAGAAGCTAATTCTATGCAAAGATAATAGAGCAAGGAATGACAGGGAAGCATGATGCACTGTGAAATCCTCCCCTATTTGTACAGAACAGGGGAGATTCCCACAGAGTCATACTTAATAACTTTGGCACACCATCATCCCAGTTTTATAATGTACAGTATAGGTCCCAAAACAGTATCATTAACCCAATATTAGGTTAAGTTCAGTTTAAGGAGTATTTGTTCTAAAAGAAGGACCATATGATGCAAACATTTAAAAAATATATTCTTTTAAATAATTAACTGATTCGCGTCCTCTAACTGGAAGGTCCTAAGGCAAAGTTCAGTTTGTGTATCCTAGTTATTACTCGGGATTCCAAACTCCATCTAGGAAAATGTCAACTAGATCTCAAGATTTTTTTTCAAGTATGATAATTCTGTGGAAAGGTGGTAAAAAAAAAATATGTTCTTCCTTTGAACCCTATAGTGATTTATTTTTACTGTTCCTACAACTTTGATGAAGTTCTCTGTGTCTTAATCTACAATGAGAGTCTAAGCTCCTTGATGCTATCAGGGCTAGGAAGCCTGGAAGTTATAACTTACACTGTAGACTTTCCCCAGGATCAGGCTGAAGCCACTCTCTAAGGGCCTTTGCCTGATATCACATCCTCTTTGGCTTCCTTCTGCTCTGCCCTTGTTTCCCCACATCTTTACCAGTCTCTCCTATGAGCACTTCCTTAGCAAATCCCTTACAAACCAGTCTTCATCTCAGTAACTGCTTCCAGGAAACTTGATCTAAGATACTGTGATAGAAGATCAACAATGACAAGGATATGCAATGAGGATAAATAATGAACAAGATGGATTTCTATTTTTCAAGGAGGCCAGTCTTAAATAACTAACTGTACATTCAGACCTTGATCACTTTTCTTTGATTAGCATTGCACTAGAAGATACTTCATAACTATGTGTTGGGTGCACAATTATAAATAATTTAACTAACAAATATAGAACACATATACCCACTAACCAATTCCTGTGCATTTGATTGGGCCCTGACCAGAGACAGATTTGAGAGAAGAAATCTATTTAATTGCAAATAATAGGCTTAATACTAATTAGGGGAAATTGAATATATCAACTAGGGAAAAGTACAGAAGTCACTTGGACCTAATCCACCAGAACTATGAAATGTTCTCCAACAGAAATGAAAGGAGCAAGGAACATAGCAGGACTGAACAAGGATTAATTAAAAGCTCTAGAAGCTTAAATTGTTAATGCACCATTTTAATGTCTTGGCAATAAGAATTAGACACCTTTGAACTTGCTGACAAATCCTACTCCCTCAATTTTCCTGGAAATGCTGATAACCACAAACCTCACACTATGTATGTAATTTCCCTATATGGTGCTGCTGTGTGACAGAGTGAGCAGACATTTTCCAGGGCTGGCCCAGGGATGGAGTGAAGAGGAAGAATACGACAGGCAGGAGGATTACAATCAGCAGCCAGCAGAGGGAGAAAACAGAGTTAGGGAGGGGAAGCTCAAGGAATTACAGAGGAGGTTAAAGGATAAAGAAAGGAAAGAAAAACCTCTTAGATACATAATCTACATGGCTACAAGAATGAACATGGAAAACCAGAGAAGTATCTACAGCAACTGGGAGTGAATTTAATATGTAAAATGATAGTTATCCTTGCTTAGTATTGTCCAACTCTTTTGCAACCCCGTTGACTTTAGCCCCCAGGCTCTTCTGTTCTGAGATTTCCCAGGCAAGAATCCTGGAGTGGGTTGCCATTTCCTTCTTCAGGGGATCTTCCCAACCCAGGGATCAAACCTGTGTCTCCTACATTGGCAGGCCGATTCTTTATCACTGAGCAACCAGGGAAACCTAAAAATTTACAGTAGTAATGATGACATTATAAACCTTGGAATATATATTCATAAGGCTAGAACTGATACTGGAAAGCTGGCGTGGCATTAGGGCACACTGCTCCCTTGGAGGTCCTTTATGTACTCAGAGAAACCAACTTCCATCACAAACTGACAGGAGCATAGCAACAGAAAGATTTGTCAACCATCCAAGATACTTAGTGAAATATTAAATAGGGCCCCATATTCTGGCTCAGGCATCTGAAGACCTGCACCAAGCAGTGAGCTTACTGAAAGAGACTCATTGGACTAAGACTTTTTTTTTTTTTCCTTTCAGTTCAGTTCAGTTGCTCAGTCGTTTGTGACTCTTTGCGACCCCATGGACTGCAGCCAGGCTTCCCTGTCCATCACCAACTCCTGGAGCATACTCAAATTCATGTCCATCGAGTTGGTTATTCCATCCAACCATCTCATCCTCTGTCGTCACCTTCTCCTCCTGCCTTCAATCTTTCCCAGCATCAAGGTCTTTTCTACTGAGTCAGTTCTTTGCATCAGGTAGCCAAAGTATTGGAACATCAGCATTAGTCCTTCCAACGAGTATTCAGGACTGATTTCCTTCAGGATTGATGGTTGGATCTCCCTGCAGTCCAAGGGATTCTCAAAAGTCTTTTCCAATACCACAGTTCAAAAGCATCAATTCTTTGGCGTTCAGCTTTCTTTATGGTCCAACTCTCACATCCATACATGACTACTGAAAAAACCATAGCTTTGACTAGACAGAATTGTCAGCAAAGTAATCTCTATGCTTTTTAATATGCTGTCTAGGTTGGTCATAACTTTTCTTCCAAGGAGCAAATGTCTTGTATATTTTGATTTCATGGCTGCAATCACCATCTGCAGTGATTTTGGAGCCCCCCAGAATAAAGTCTCACACTGTTTCCATTGTTTCCTCAACTATTTGCCATGAAATGATGAGACTGGATGCCATGATCTTTGTTTTTTGAATGTTGAGCTTTAAGCCAAATTTTCACTCCTTTAGTTCTTCTCTGCTCTCTGCCATAAGGGTTGTGTTATCTGCATATCTGAGGTTATTTATATTTCTCTTTGCAATCTTGATTCCAGCTTGTGCTTCATCCAGCCCAGCATTTCACATGATGTACTCTGCATATAAGTTAAATATGCAGGGTAACAATATACAGCCTTCATGTACTCCTTTTTTGAACTCCCAATTTTGAACCTGTCCATTGTTTCATGCCTGGTTCTAACTATTGCTTCTTGACATCCATACAGATTTCCCAGGAGGCAGGTAAAGTGTTCTGATAATCCCATCTCTTTAAGAATTTTCCACAATTTGTTGTGATCCACACAGTCAAAGGCTTTGGCGTACTTAATAAAGCAGAGGTAGATGTTTTTCTGGAGCTCTCTTGCTTTTTTGATGATCCAACAGATGTTGGCAATTTGATCTCTAGTTCCTCTGCCTTTTCTAAATCCAGCTTGAACATCTGGAAGTTTTCGGTTCATGTACTGTTGAAGCCTTGCTTGGAGAATTTTGAGCATTAATTTATCCTCACTAATGTTTTGGGAATATTACTTATTTTTTACTTTAAGTTAAAGAATAATTTATATATATATATAAATTTACAATTCAAAGAAACATGAAATATATATAGTTAAATATAAGTATCTTTCCCTCCATCCTATGTCTCCCTTGATAAAAATAGGATATGGTATTATTTCTTTGTTTTGTATGTTCTTTCAGGGCTATTTCATGAATTTTTCAGACCGATGTTAGCACTCTGTTTTTCCCCTTGTCTTGTCCTCCTCCTCCCCCTCACTTATTTAACAATATATCCTGGGACACTATGCAACAACATACCTTCAGAATATGTATAAAGATTTTATTGTTTTTAAAAACTTCATAGTATTCAATTGTATACTTTATGGGATGGTGAGCATGTATGTGTGTTAATGGATTTATTTGTCTCCTCTATTTTTATACTAGCAAAAGATGTTTCTATATTTTTGCTAGTATAAAAATGTTGCAATAAAAATCTTTGATCCATATTTATGTAACATCAGAGACATATATGAGAATATAAGGTAAATGCAGGGCTTCCCAGATGGGCTCAGCAGTAAAGAATCTACCTGCTAATGCAGCAAATGCAAGTTTGATCTCTTGGTTCGGAAGATCCCCTGTAAAAGGAAATGGCCCTGGCCATTCCTGCCTAGGAAATCCCATGGATAGAGGAGTCTGGTGGATACAGTCCAGAGGGTTGAAGAGTTGGGTACGACTTAGCAACTAAACAACAAGATAAATGTACGGAAATATAATTTCTGTCAAAATCTAGATTCATTGCTTTTAATTACATTTTGAAACTGACAACAAACTTAGTAATTTATATTACACCAGAAATAAATGAGATTATTCATTCACTCACATACTTGCAGAGAGTGAGGTATAAATCACTACTTATCTTAGCCAACTTAACAGAATTTTTAAAAGGCCTCCATTTTCAATTTTACAAGCTTATTATATGTGTCACACTAAGCTAATCTTGGGCTTCCCTGGTGGTTCAGTGGTAAAGAATCTGCCTGCCCATGAAGGAGAAGTGGATTCAATCACTGTGGGGAAGAACCACTGGAGAAGGAAATGGCAAGCCACTCCAGTATTCTTGCCTGGGAAATGCCATGGACAGAGGAGCCTAACAGGCTATAGTTCATGTGGTCTCAAAGAGTAGGATACAGCTTAGGGACTAAAGAAGCTAATTTTGGTCTCTTTAAGAGACATCTGTGTTTCTTTTTCTGCCTAATCACATTCTTTGAATTTATTTCTCTTGAGCTGCAATACTTTCTCTTAATATGCCCTGCTTTTATTTTGCTGAAAGCATTACCTTTGTCTTAGATATGAATAGTAAATATTTTAATATTCTTTCCCACTTTGGCACATGTTTTTAATTTAGAATTCTTCCCAAAACTTATTTTGTATTATTATTATTTAGTGCACCAGAACATACCAGTTTTTTGTTTATGGCATCAGGGTTTCATCTTTAAAAAGATTTCCTTACTCTAAGATTAAAAACAAAACAATGAATCATATTTTCCTTTAGTCTTTTTCATTTTTTATGTTTAACTCTTAGACCCCTCCAAACACACACAAGCACACATTTTTTCTTCGTTTTTAAACTCAGATTATGTTGTACCCTTGTAGGTACAACAGGCTTATGTTGTACCCTTGTAGGTACAACAAAGGCTTGTAGTTTGGACATCCCTTGTAGCTCAGTCGGTAAAGAATTTGCCTGCAGTGCAGGGGACCCAGGTTCGATCCCTGGGTTGGGAAGATCCCCTGGAGAAGGAAATGGCAACCCACTCCAGTATCCTTGCCTGAAAAATCTCACGGACAGAAGAGCCTGGTGGACTGCAGTCCATGGGGTCGCAAAGAGTCGGGCATAACTGAGCCACTAACACACACATGTTGTACCCTAGATACAGCTTTACCAGATAACTGGTTTTGATGTATAATTTTTAATAATAAAAAGAACTATCAGTTCAGGTCAGTCGCTCACTAATGTCCGACTCTTTGCGACCCCATGAATCGCAGCATGCCAGGCCTCCCTGTCCATCACCAACTCCCGGAGTTTACCCAAACTCACATCCATCAAGTCGGTGATGCCATCCAGCCATCTCATCCTCTGTCACCCCTTCTCCTCCTGCCCCCAATCCCTCCCAGGATCAGGGTCTTTTCTAATGCGTCAACCCTTCGCATGAGGTGGCCAAAGTACTGGAGTTTCAGCTTTAGCATCATTCCTTCCAATGAACACCCAGGACTTATCTCCTTTAGGATGGACTGGTTGGATCTCCTTGCAGTCCAAGGGACTCTCAAGAGTCTTCTCCAACACCACACTTCAAAAGCATCAATTCTTCGGCACTCAACTTTCTTCACAGTCCAACTCTCACATCCATACATGACCACTGGAAAAACCATAGCCTTGACTAGATGGACCTTTGTTGGCAAAGTAATGTCTCTGCTTTTGAATATGCTATCTAGGTTGGTCATAACTTTCCTTCCAAGGAGTGTCTTTTAATTTCATGGCTGCAATCACCATCTGCAGTGATCTTGGAGCCCCAAAATAAAGTTTGACACTGTTTCCACCATTTCCCCATCTATTTGCAATTATTTCTAAATCCAATACCTTTTTAAAAGAATATTTTCACACATTTATCTATCTAGTCACTAAAAGAAAAAGCAAATTAATTCTTTGGTATACTTTATTAAATATTATATAATCAATTTTATGATGAATATAAGGGGAAGTTATTATGTTTAATATTTAAATTTTTATGAATGTTTTTACTGACATTAAAAATAACATTTGACAAAGATAAGGTGTCCATATATGCATGGATTTATCTCTGGGCTTTCTATTTTGTTCCATTGATCTATATTTCTGTCTTTGTGCCAGTACCATACTGTCTTGGTGACTGTGGCTTTGTAGTAGAGCCTGAAGTCAGGTAGGTTGATTCCTCCAGTTCCATTCTACTTTCTCAAGATAGCGTTCGCTATTCGAGGTTTTTTTGTATTTCCATACAAATTGTGAAATTATATGTTCTAGCTCTGTGAAGAATACCGTTGGTAGCTTGATAGGGATTGCATTGAATCTATAAATTGCTTTGGGTAGTATACTCATTTTCACTATATTGATTCTTCCAATCCATGAACATGGTATATTTCTCCATCTGTTAGTGTCCTCTTTGATTTCTTTCACCAGTGTTTTATAGTTTTCCATATATAGGTCTTTAGTTTCTTTAGGTAGATATATTCCTAAGTATTTTATTCTTTCTGTTGCAGTGGTGAATGGAATTGTTTCCTTAATTTCTCTTTCTGTTTTCTCATTATTAGTGTATTGGAATGCAAGGGATTTCTGTGTGTTGATTTTATATCCTGCAACTTTACTATACTCATTGATTAGTTCTAGTAATTTTCTGGTGGAGTCTTTAGGGTTTTCTATGTAGAGGATCATGTCATCTGCAAATAGTGAGAGTTTTACTTCTTCTTTTCCAATTTGGATTCCTTTTATTTCTTTTTCTGCTCTGATTACTGTGGCCAAAACTTCCAAAACTATGTTGAATAGTAATGGTGAAAGTGGGCACCCTTGTCTTGTTCCTGACTTTAGAGGAAATACTTTCAATTTTTCACCATTGAGGATAATGTTTGCTGTGGGTTTGTCATATATAGCTTTGATTATGTTGAGGTATGTTCCTTCTATTCCTGCTTTCTGGAGAGTTTTGATCATAAATGGATGTTGAATTTTGTCAAAGGCTTTCTCTGCATCTATTGAGATAATCATATGGTTTTTATTTTTCAATTTGTTAATGTGGTGTATTACACTGATTGATTTGCGGATATTGAAGAATCCTTGCATCCCTGGGATAAAGCCCACTTGGTCATGGTGTATGATCTTTTTAATGTGCTGTTGGATTCTGATTGCTAGAATTTTGTTAAGGATTTTTGCATCTATGTTCATCAGTGATATTGGCCTGTAGTTTTCTTTTTTTGTGGGATCTTTGTCAGGTTTTGGTATTAGGGTGATGGTGGCCTCATAGAATGAGTTTGGAAGTTCACCTTCCTCTGCAATGTTCTGGAAGAGTTTGAGCAGGATAGGTGTTAGCTCCTCTCTAAATTTTTGGTAGAATTCAGCTGTGAAGCCGTCTGGACCTGGGCTTTTGTTTGCTGGAAGATTTTTGATTACAGTTTCAATTTCTGTGCTTGTGATGGGTCTGTTAAGATTTTCTATTTCTTCCTGGTCGAGTTTTGGAAAGTTGTACTTTTCTAAGAATTTGTCCATTTCTTCCACATTGTCCATTTTATTGGCATATAATTGTTGATAGTAGTCTCTTATGATCCTTTGTATTTCTGTGTTGTCTGTTGTGATCTCTCCATTTTCATTTCTAATTTTATTGATTTGATTTTTCTCCCTTTGTTTCTTGATGAGTCTGGCTAATGGTATGTCAATTTTATTTATCCTTTCAAAGAACCAGCTTTTGGTTTTGTTGATTTTTGTTATGGTCTCTTTTGTTTCTTTTGCATTTACTTCTGCTCTAATTTTTATGATTTGTTTCCTTCTACTAGGCAAGAATATACAATGGATTAAAGACAGTCTCTTTAACAAGTGGTGCTGGGAAATCTAGTCAACCACTTGTAAAAGAATGAAACTAGAACACTTTCTAACACCATATACAAAAATAAACTCAAAATGGATTAAAGATCTAAACCTAAGACCAGAAACTATAAAACTCCTAGAGGAGAACATAGGCAAAACATGCTCTGACATACATCACAGCAGGATCCTCTATGATCCACCTCCCAGAATATTGGAAATAAAAGCAAAAATAAACAAATGGGACCTAATTAAACTTAAAAGCTTCTGCACATCAAAGGAAACTATTAGCAAGGTGAAAAGACAGCCTTCAGAATGGGAGAAAATAATAGCAAATGAAGCAACTGACAAACAACTAATCTTGAGAATATACAAGCAACTCCTACAGCTCAACTCCAGAAAAAGAAATGACCCAATCAAAAAATGGGCCAAAGAACTAAATAGACATTTCTCCAAAGAAGATATACAGATGGCTAACAAACACATGAAAAGATGCTCAACATCACTCATTATCAGAGAAATGCACAGCAAAACCACTATGAGGTACCATTTCACACCAGTCAGAATGGCTGCAATCCAAAAGTCTACAAATAATAAATGCTGGAGAGGGTGTGGAGAAAAGGGAACCCTCTTCCACTGTTGGTGGGAATGCAAACTAGTACAGCCACTATGGAGAACAGTGTGGAGATTCCTTAAAAAACTGGAAATAGACCTGCCTTATGATCCAGCAATCCCACTGCTGGGCATACACACTGAGGAAACCGGAAGGGAAAGAAACACGTGTATCCCAATGTTCATCGCAGCACTGTTTATAATAGCCAGGACATGGAAGCAACCTAGATGTCCATCAGCAGATGAATGGATAAGAAAGCGGTGGTACATATACACAATGGAGTATTACTCAGCCATTAAAAAGAATACATTTGAATCAGTTCTAATGAGGTGGATGAAACTGGAGCCTATTATACAGAGTGAAGTAAGCCAGAAAGAAAAGCACCAATACAGTATACTAACGCATATATATGGAATTTAGAAAGATGGTAACAATAACCCTGTGTACGAGACAGCAAAAGAGACACTGATGTATAGAACAGTTTTATGGACTCTGTGGGAGAGGGAGAGGGTGGGAAGATTTGGGAGAATGGCATTGAAACATGTATAATATTGTGTGAAACGAGTTGCCAGTCCAGGTTCGATGCACGATAGTGGATGACTGGGGCTAGTGCACTGGGATGACTCAGAGGGATGGTATGGGGAGGGAGGAGGGTTCAGGATGGGGAACACATGTATACCTGTGGCAGATTCATTTTGATATTTGACAAAACTAATACAATTATGTAAAGTTTAAAAATAAAATAAAATTAAAAAAAATAAATAATAATACTGATCATAAAAAAAAAAAACATTTGAAAAACAGAACCTAAAGATAAGTTACTTCCATATTAACACAGTTTTTTTCACAATAGCCAAGGTATAGTTAACACCTATGTGTCTTGTCAATGGATGAATAGATATGGTGTGTATGTACAATGGAATATTATTCATCCATGAGAAAGAAGAACCCTGCCATTTGCTGTATTATGGATGGACCTTGAGAGCAGTACACTAAGTGAGATAAGCTACACAGAGAAAGAAGAAAACTCTGTGATATCACTAATATGTGGAATCTAAAAATCCTGAACTCACGGAAACAGAGAAAATGATGGTTACCAGAAATTGGTGGTGACAGAAGTGGGGAGAAGTTAAAGTGTACAAACTTGAACTAGAAGATGATTAAGTTCTGATGATCTAATGCAAAGCTTGGTGATTGCAGCCAACAGTACTGTATTATGTGCATCAAAGTTACTAAGAAACTAATTCTTGAACATTGTCACCACACAAAAACAATGAGAATCAGGTGACACAATAAAGGCGCTAGCTAATGCTAGAAATGCAATCATATTGCAATACATAAATGGGTCAAATCAACATGCTATAGATCTTACACTGACACAGTTATTTATTAGTTATATCACAGTTAATTAATTTTCTAGGTATTTAGATATTTAGCTTATCTGCTTTAAAATGCTTTCCAAACTAAAACTCTCCCTGTCCAGCTCTGATTTATGTCACTCTGCAGACTCAGTTGTCATCTATGTGCTAGATTCAATCCAATGTTATTTTGATATTTATCATAATATTCCAGCCTGTGTTTCCTTCAGCCCAGCATTTCTCATGATGTACTCACATATAAGTTAAATAAGCAGGGTGACAATATACAGCCTTGATGCACTCCTTTCCTATCAGGAACCAGTCTGTTGTTCCATGTCCAGTTCTAATTGTTGCTTCCTGACCTGCGTACAGGTTTCTCAAGAGGCAGGTCAGGTGGTCTGGTATTCCCATCTCTTTCAGAATTTTCCACAATTTATTGTGATCCACACAGTCAAAGGCTTTGGCATAGTCAATAAAGCAGAAATAGACGTTTTTCTGGAACTCTCTTTCCTTTTTCCATGATCCAGAGGATGTTGGCAATTTGATCTCTGGTTCCTCTGCCTTTTCTAAAACTAGCTTGAACATCTGGAAGTTCACGGTTCACATATTGCTGAAACCTGGCTTGGAGAATTTTGAGCATTACTTTACTAGCGTGTGAGATGAGTACAATTGTACGGTAGTTTGAGCATTCTTTGGCATTGCCTTTCTTTGGGATTGGAATGAAAACTGACCTTTTCCAGTCCTGTGGCCACTGCTGAGTTTTCCAAATTTGCTGGCATATTGAGTGCAGCACTTTCACAGCATCATCTTTCAGGATTTGAAATAGCTCAACTAGAATTCCATCACCTCCACTAGCTTTGCTCGTAATGAGGCTTTCTAAGGCCCACTTGACTTCACATTCCAGGATGTCTGGCTCTAGGTCAGTGATCATACCATCATGATTATCTGGGTCGTGAAGATCTTTTTTGTACAGTTCTTCTGTGTATTCTTGCCACCTCTTCTTAATATCTTCTGCTTCTGTTAGGTCCATACCATATCTATCTTTTATCGAGCCCATCTTTGCATGAAATATTTCCCTGGTATCTGTAATTTTCTTGAAGAGATCTCTAGTCTTTCCCATTCTGTTGTTTTCCTCTATTTCTTTGCATTGATCGCTGAGGAAGGCTTTCTTATCTCTCCTTGCTATTCTTTGGAACTCTGCATTCAGATGCTTATATCTTTCCTTTTCTCCTTTGCTTTTCGCTTCTCTTCTTTTCACAGCTATTTGTAAGGCCTCCCCAGACAGCCATTTTGCTTTTTTGCATTTCTCTTGCATGTGGATGGTCTTGATCCCTGTCTCCTGGACAATGTCACAAATCTCCGTCTATAGTTCATCAGGCACTCTATCTATCAGATCTAGTCCCTTAAATCTATTCCTCACTTCCACTGTATAATCATAAGGGATTTGATTTAGGTCACACCTGAATGGTCTAGTGGTTTTCCCTACTTTCTTCAGTTTAAGTCTGAATTTGGATATCTTTAGGGTCTATTATTTCACTTGAAAACAACAACAACAAAATAACAACAATAATAATAGTACAAAAATAAAAGCCTATTGAAAGTAATTTAGTCTTTGTTTGCAGTTCTTCCTCCCTGCCCCCATTTGGGATATAATCCCACTAACATATGACCAAAAGACTATAGTTTAAAATAACTTGAGATCATTCTTCCTTCCTTTTGTGACTCTATCACCTTGATATTGACTTCAGTTAATTTGCTTCAATTATGTTTAATTTATGAATTAAAAATAATGAATAATTTTTGAAACTATATGAAAATACATAGTTTCAACATCACAAATATAGAATAAAATACATTCAAATATATCTAGGTTAACCTCTGCCCCTTCATCCTTGTTCCTTACATTCCATAATGGCAACTATTTTCATTATTTTTTCTTTCATTATTTCTAAAAATATCAAAATATTTGTATAGGGATAAATACAGATAGATAGATGATTGACAGACAGGTCTCAACCATAGAAATTATTCTGTTCTAAAGTAGGATGATGATCATCCTTTCACAGATGCCTAGACTTCCATGAATAGATTTACCATGTCTTTTTTAACAGTGTGAAATGTGAGGGAAAGATTTAAATGTACTTTCTTTTAGAAAGACAACATTTTAAGCTAAAATGACTTATTAAACAATACATGTTTTCTCTAAGGATTTGAAATACCATCTTTATTTTATATTGTTTGTTTTTCATATTTCTCTTTTTTGTTGTTTCTTTCATATTTTTGTTTCTTATTCTACATTGTTTGTTTTTCATATTTTTTTCCAGGGCTTCATAAACTGTTATTAGTCTGTCTATTCATGCAATAATGCCATGCTATTAATATTTTAATTATTGTTATATGTTTTAAAATATGACAGCATAAGTGCTCCTATTAATTTACTATTTTATAAAAATGTTTAGATACATTTGATTTCTTATTTTTTCCCACACAAATTTTGGAGTAAGCCTACCTAATTTTTAAAAATCCTGTTGATTTTTTAAAAAAAAATTTTACTAGAGTATAGTTGAGTTATAATGTTGTATTAGTTTTAGGTATATTGCAAAATGAATTGGCTATACATATGCAAGTATCCAGTTTGTTTTTTAGATTATTTTCCCATATAGGCCACTACAGATTATTAAATACTGTTCCCTGTACTACATATCAGTTTCTTATTAGTTATCTATTTTATATATATCCGTGTGCATATATTGGAGTCCCATTCTCCCAATTTATCCCTCCCCTTTCCCTATCCCCTAGTAAACATGTTTGTTTTCTACATCTATAACTCTATTTATGTTCTGTAAATTCATTTGCACACTTTTTATACATTCCAAATATAAGCAATATCATATACTTCTCTTTTGGTGTCTAATTGACTTCACTATGTATGGCAACCTCTAGGTCTATCCATGTTGCTGCAAATGACATTATTTTGTTCTTTTTTTATGGCTGAGTAATATCTTATTGTATATATGTACCATGTCTTTTTTATCCATTTCTCTGTTGATGAACATTTAGGTTTCTTCCATGTCCTGGCTATTGTAAATAGTGCTGCAATGAACATAAAGGTGTAGTATCTTTGAATTGTGATTTTTCTCCAGGTATATGCCCAGGAGTGGGATTTCAGGGTTATATGGTAGTTCTATGTTTAGTTTTTAAAGGAATCTCCTTACTACATATGTTTTTATTAAGATCATAATACAAGAGAATACATTTTTGGGATTGCATGAGAAATAAAGGGGCTGTGAGAAACAAAGAAATAAGCTGCTGTGAGTCACAGAAAAGCAGACACTGGTGTCAAAGGCAGCAGCAGTTGCCGGTAGTAGTATGCACTCTGTGTAATACTATTAATACTAGCAGTAGTGATTTAGCACCTACACTAGTGTCTGACTTTTGCCAGGCACTGTGCTCAAATTCCTTATGTATCTTATGAAATTTCAGGCTTCTCTGATGGCTCAGATAGTAAAGAATCTGCCTCTAATGGCAGGAGACCTGGGTTTGATCCCTGTGTTGGGGAGATCCCCTGGAGAAGGGAATGGCAACCCACCCCAGTATTCTTGCCTAGAGAATTCCATGGACAGAGGAGCCTGGCAGGCTACAGTCCATGCTATCACAAAGAACTGAACATGATTGATTGACTAAGACTCATATAAACCTTTTAAGAAAGACAAATGTGAAACCTAAATCTATATTTCCCTAAAGGTTATAACGAACCACTACATTCTACTATGTCTAAGGAAGCAAATCTGAAACAATCTACTAAGTATTATCATATATTAACTATACTCTGGAAGAGAATTGCCTTCAAAGACTCAGTAAGTGTAATGAGTAGGAGGACCTCAGTGACAATAAAAGGATTGTCCCTGCCTGCTGGATAATGCCGTTTGTGGAAATTAATAATATGCACACAGTATCTCTTATAAGATAGGTAAATATCTAAGACCCACATAACCCTGGGGTTATGTATGAGCTTCTTGGGATTTTCTTGACTGCATCACTATATAAATCCATAAAATGAATGACCCTCAAACTTTAAAATGCATCAGAATCATCCGGAAGATGTATTAGAACATATGTTGCACACTCTTCCCCTGTAGTTTCTGATTCAGCAAGAATTTGTGTTTGTAACAAGTCCCTGATGACACTGATCCTGTTGTTTTGAGAACCACAACTTAAATCACACAGGCTATGCCTATAATTGGTAATAATAAAAGCCAATCTAAGTAGTGATCAAATAAATTAATTTTCAGGTTATCAAGTTGAAAAGTGAAGTTACTAGAAGGGGACAGAATGGGTATATGCGTTTAGAAACACAGAGTTGGTGGAGCAGGAGTATGAGGTCAGCAGTCTGACAGACACCATCTAGTCTCTATGGCTAAACAATCTGAGTAGCCTTGACTTAGTCACTTAACTTCTCCAGGCTCAGTCTGCACATGTGTTAATTGCAGAAAAAGGGTAAAATATATTGAAAGAGTACTGGGATTCTAATAAAATTTAATAAGGTGCACCCATCCTAAAGAAATTAGAAATATAGAAGCTAAGTTGTCCTCAGAGAAGGCAGTTATCATTAAGCAGTACAATACAGAATAGAGATAATGCAAGGTCAGCATAACGAAGGCACCACATTAGCACATCTCTGGGACAGGACTATGTAACTGAATGTATTAATACTAAAACTAAAGAAAGAACAGGCCAATCAAAACATAAATTGGTCATCCTTGAGAACAGAAAAATAAGCTTTCAGAAAGATTGGCATGCAGTATCTAATTGGGAACTGTCCAAAAGAGAGAAAAATCTTTACTACTGCACTCAAGCCTTATGGTCTCCTACCTCAAAATAGATTAGACAGGCTTCAGATGTTCCAGTTGAAATTTCTTGCTAATCAACAGGATTTTTGTTTGGCTTCTTGATTGGTTTGCCTACTGAGACAGTGATCCTGTTATACAAGAGCAATGTTCAATCAATTTGCCATTGCACATTAAAATTTTGACATTTTGATCAATATTTTGCTTTGAATGTAGTTTACCTACACTGATTTACAGGTGGAATAATTTGCTGTAATCTGCAACTGCATTTCTCATTATAGATGCCTAACCTGACTTTTGTATTGTTTGTATGTGTATTAGTCTTTATAACTTAAGAAACTGCAAATTCATCCCTATCTTCTTTCATTATATGAACAAAACCAGACTTGTGATCCCACAACATGAGTATTAGAACCTAATGTGGCCTTATTTATCAAGGTGAAAGTCCATCTGTGGAAAACTGCCTGGAAAGCCAGCCAGCATTCCCCAGGTGGTACCCCTCTCCACTGCTGTGATGGATTCCTGTGACCTGTTTGTTCATAAATCTGTTTTTAGGGCTTCCTCTTTGCCTCTTGATGAAAGTAAAAGAAGAGAGTGAAAAAGTTGGCTTAAAACTCAACATTTAGAAAACTAAGATTGGCATCCAGTCCCATCACTTCATGGCAAATAGATGGGGAAAGAGTGGAAACAGTGGCTGACTTTATTTTGGGGGGCTCCAAAATCACTGCAGATGGTGATTGCAGCCATGAAATTAAAAGATGCTTACTCCTTGGAAGGAAAGTTATGATCAACCTAGACAGTATATTAGAAAGCAAAGACATTACTTTGTCAACAAAGGTCCGTCAGTCAAGGCTATGGTTTTTCCAGTGGTCATGTATGGATGTGAGAGTTGGACTCTGAAGAAAGCTGAGTGCTGAAGAATTGATGCTTTTGAACTGTGGTGTTGGAGAAGACTCTTGAGAGTCCCTTGGACTGCAAGGAAATCCAACCAGTCCATTCTGAAAGAGATCAGCCCTGGGTGTTCATTGGAAGGACTGATGTTGAAGCTGAAACTCCAATACTTTGGCCACCTGGTGCGAAGAGCTGACTCACTGGAAAAGACCCTGATGCTGGGAAAGACTGAGGGCAGGAGGAGAAGGGGACGACAGAGGATAAGATGGTTGGATGTCATCACCAACTCAATAGACATGGATTTGGGTGGACTCCGGCAGTTGGTGATGGACAGGGAGTCCTGGTGTGCTGCAGTTCATGGGGTCGCAGAATCAGACACAACTGAGCAACTGAACTGAACTGAACTGAACTTTGCTCTGTATCACTCAGCAGATGCTAAACACTTGCAGATTATATATATTTTCCCAGACTCTCACTGGTTTCAAACAACAGACTGACACTGGCATGAGAATGGATGACATTAAAAAGAAAAAAAAAAAATAGAAGAGCCATGTATTGATTATTTTTTCCTTCTCAGCCTCTTCTATTCCCAGTAATTCATTTCCCTTGTTAAATTTCCTCAGCTTTAAATTCAGAGGTTTTTTTTTTTTTTTAATAAATAAATAAACAAATGAAGTATTATGTTAGATTCAGGTGAACAGCATTTTGTTTTCTATTTCTATTTTTTATTTTATTTTATTTTATTTTTAAACTTTACAATATTGTGTTAGTTTTGCCAAATATCGAAATGAATCCGCCACAGGTATACATGTGTTCCCCATCCTGAACCCTCCTCCCTCCTCCCTCCCCATACCATCCCTCTGGGTGAACAGCATTTTGATTCACTGCTTTCTCTTACCAATTATCTTCCATTATAAGTTATTACAAGATATTGGGTATAATGTCCTGTGCTATACAGTAAACCTTTGCTGTTTTTTGTAAACTTAAAAGTTTGAAATAATCCCAATGATTTCTGTTTTCCTTGTACAAACCCAACTAATGGCCATGTAACATAAGAGCTTACTAGTAACTGCCACCATCTGTTCAAGAAGTATCAAGTATGTACCCATGGATACACAGAGAGAGAGACCCATAAAATTATATAAATCAATAAAAAATTTGGTTTACATTTTTTTGGGTTAATTATACTAGGCAGCCACATTAAATAGTCACAAGCCAAGTGTGTGACTTATTTTGATTACTAAAAAGCACTGCAAGGAGATCCAACCAGTCCATCCTAAAGGAAATCAGTGCTGAACATTCATTGGAAGGATTGATGCTGAAGCTGAAACTCCAATACTTTGGCCACCTGATGCGAAGAACTGACTCATTGGAAAAGACCCTGATGCTGGGAAAGATTGAGGGCAGGAGAAGAAGAGGACAACAGAGGATGAGATGGCTGGATCGCATCACCGATTCAATGGACATGAGTTTGAATAAACTCCGGGAGTTGGTGATGGACAGGGAGGCCTGGCGTGCTGCAGTCCATGGGGTCGCAAAGAGTCAGACACGACTGAGAGACTGAACTGAACTGAACTGAAAAAGCAGTCAGAGCAAATCAAAATCTCAAGTAGACAAGTGATTATGAGGGCACTTGTAGAGTTAGAGTATGCATGTGTCTAATAAGAAAGTAAATGTAGTTTTCAATTTAATCTATGAAGAAATCAAACTGCTGGCAATATTCAGACTGAAAAACGCAACATTACAGAATGTCATGTATTGATGTACAGAACATCACAGTATTGGAATATTTACCTGTTTTGTTAACTAAAATATTGGCAAAGGCATTGCATTTTTCTCTCGGGTGAATTCAAATGTGAGAAAAAGTGCCTAAGGTTCATCCATTCAATATAATGCATCTAAATTCCCTGTACTTACAAAAGAACTAACTCTCTTTGGATTTTCTGTTTTACCATATGTACAACTTTGACACTATGCTCTCTCAAAGCCTTTCAGCCAAATTAAGTGGGGCCAGTTGACAATATGAGGTCAAACATGTCTTAGCATACACTTTTCAAATTCTGTTCTACTTTATATCGATGTTAATTTTTCCCTTTTCTGATGAAAATTACACTTCCATCTTTTCCATGTTATTTAGACATAATACTATGACTTTGTAGTTTAAAGTAACAAAGTCCAAGCAATGAATTACCAGGTTTTTGTAACTTAAGAATATGCTACAGTCACTTGAGTCCCCAATGTTGCCCTTTTATATCTATAATAAAAAAAAAAAAAAAGTGTATTGTTGTCAAAGTGGCATGAGGGTTTAAAACTAGACTCTTCTCCAACTACAGAGCTATAATAGCTTCATATTATTGAGCCCCATTTCCCAAATGTCTTTAAATTCTTGCTGGGTAGTAAAATAAGAAGACACATTAAAAACTCGTGGAGACTACCAAGGGAGCATTAAATGCAACCTTGAAGGCACTGAGGTATGTGGCTTCCAACAGTGCCTACACAAGTGAATTGAAGATTTCCTTAAATGCTTAATTTTCAGAGGTAAATGACACAGGCATTTACAAACACACTTTTGGACTTCTAAAAAGGAAACAAATTAATTAAAATATTCAACAATTAGCCCCAAGTGATAATGCCTGCCACATTTACTCCTTTAATAAATAATCGAGAACCCCTCTGTGAAAACTTTTATGTTTATGGTTCCATATATTTTATCCTCCAAAGTAGGATACTTTTGGGAACTGAAAGACAATGACATCAACAAATGTACCAGAGCACTAGCTGTAAACCAGGTCTGTCCCAGGCAAATCATGACGTATGTTCATTCTGAGATAGAAAATGGGAATGCAGGACCCAGCCCTTTGTTTTCTAGGAGTTTACAGTTCAGTGAGAGAGAGAGGAAACAGAAAAGCGACATGATTATTCTATTATTTCTATCATTACTGTCATTGTTATTCACGATTTTTGTCTCCCCTTGCATGGCTTTATTTGATCCTTGATGAACAGATGTTTACTACTACAATTGTCATTTTGTACATGAGGAAAACAAGTGAAATGGAAGTTAAATATATCGAGTTGGCCAACAAGTTCATTTGGGTTTTTCTGTAAGATGTTATGGAAAAACTCAAAAGAATTTTTTGGACAACTGAGTATTACCCATATTCACAGGGCTGAAAAAGTAGAGAAGGTAAAATGTGAAACTATGGAATTTTGCTGCAGAATCTGAAATCTCACTCACTCCCCAAAGCAGGATCCTATGATGTATTATGGTAAGAAATGGCTTGGTATTCTGGGATCGCATAGAAAGGGTACTTGAGCAAGCATCTTTGATCAACCAGGGCTTTATGGAAGAGGTGACAAATAAGCCACTGACTCAGCTGGCCAAGGGGAAGGGGTGTAGGCAAGTGGGACAACAAATACTAAATCATTAGGCAAAACACTGTAAATCCCTTGAAGATTAATGATGCACAATAGTCACTGCATATATAATGTGCTCTTTAAAAGCAGCCCTAGTATATGCATAAACCATGGAATTTAAAATGACAAATGAGTTGAGTTGTGTGCCCCTAGGATATGTTGGAGCCTGGTAGGCTGCAGTCCATGGGGTCACTAAGAGTCGGGCACGACTGAGCAACTTCACTTTCCCTTTTCACTTTCATGCATTGGAGAAGGAAATGGCAACCCACTCCAGTATTCTTGCCTGGAGAATCCCAGGGACAGAGGAGCCTAGAGGGCTGCCATCTATGGGGTTGCACAGAGTCGGACACGACTGAAGCGACTTAGCAGCAGCAGCAGCAGGATATGTTGAAATACTAAATGCCAGTTCCTCAGAATGTGATCTGATTTGTAAACAGGGCTATTGCAGATGTAATTAGCTAAGATGAGATCTTACTGGAGTGTACCAGTATGACTGGTATCCTTATAGGAAGAAGAAAATGCCATTCAACAGACTGACAGACACACACGCACACACATACAGGTGACAACAGAGGCACAGATTGCAATGATGTGGCTGAGACCCAGTGGACACCAATCTTGATGGTTACCACCAGACACTGGGAAGAGGTGAGGAAGGGTTCTACCTAGAATCTTAGAGACAGCATTCGGGCACTGCTGACACATTGATATCACAACTGTAGCTTTCCGAACTGTGAGAGAATAACTTCTGTTGTTTTAAGCCACCCAGTTTGTGGGACTGTATTGTAGCAGACCTAGGAAACTAACACAATGTACAACCATGAAATTCAGACACTTATACAATTCTGGAATTAGGGTTCTCTTCAGGCTATTATTGGGCTTCCCTGGTGGTGGTAAAGAATCTCCCTGCAATGCAGGAGACCCAGGGTTTGATCACTGGGTCAGGAAGATCCCCAGGAGAAGGGAATAGCAACCCACTCCAGTAGTCTAGCCTGGAGAATTCCACAGACAGAGGAGCCTGGCGGACTACGGTTCATGGGGTCACAAGGAGTCGGACACAATGAATAACACTTTCACTTTTCACTTTAAACTAATATTATACTTCAGCTGATATAGAATTTAAATATCTATGAAATGCGTTTACAAGCATTTTATATAATAACACATGTAATACTTTTGTGTTATTAAATGACTGGCTATAGTTCATCTTCTTGATGGCACTGTGAAGAATTATTCAAGATGGTAAATTGTTCTGATTATAGCCTGGCATGCTGCAGTCCATATGATCACAGAGCCAGACACGACTTTACTGACTGAACAACAACAGCAATAAAAGCAATGTAAAAGATCAGTTAGATTCGGTACTATACCATACCTGGATGCCTAAAAGTTAATCTTAAGAAATACAGATTACTATGACGAAGAAAACTGGAGTGGGTAGCCTATCCCTTCTCCAGTGGATATCCCCAAACCAGGAATCAAACCAGGGTCTCCTGCATTGCAGGCATATTCTTTACCAACTTAGCTATCAAGGAAGCACAAGCTGGAGTCAAGATTACCAGGAGAAAGATCAATAACCACAGATACACGGATGACATCACCCTTATGGCAGAAAGTGAAGAGGAACTGAAGAGTCTTTTGATGAGGGTGAAAGAGGAGAGTGAAAAAGTTAGCTTAAAACTCAACATTCAAAAAATGAAGGTCATGGTCTTTTCACTTCATGGCAAGTAGATGGGGAAACAATGGAAACGGTGAGACTTTATTTTCTTGAGCTCCAAAATCACTGCATATGGTGACTGTAGCCATGAAATTAAAAGACGCTTGCTCCTTGGAAGAAAAGCTATGACCAACCTATGCAGAATATTAAAAAGCAGAGACATTACTTTGTTGACAAAGGTCTGTCTAGTCAAAGCTATGGTTTTTCCAGTAGTCATGTATGGATGTGAGAGTTGGATTATAAAGAAGGCTGAGCACCGGAGAATTGACACTTTTGAACTGTGGTGTTGGAGGAGCCTCTTGAGAGTCCCTTGGACCAAAGGAGATTCAACCAGTCCATTCTAAAGGAAGTCAGTCCTGAATAATCATTGGAAAGACTAATGCTGAAGCTGAAACTCCAATACTTTGGCACCTGATGAGAAGAGCTGACTCATTGGAAAAGACCCTGATGCTGGGAAAGATTGAAGGCAGGAGGAGAAGGGGGTGACAGAGGATGGGATCATTGGATGGCATCAACGACTCGATGGACATGAGTTTGAGCAAGCGCCGGGAGTTGGTGTTGGACAGGGATGCCTGGGGTGTTGCAGTCCATGGGTTTGCAAGGAGTCAGACATGACTGAGAGACTGAACTGAACTGATGACACCTAACAGTGAAGACACTAATTAACTAAGGATTTTGTTATTCTCAAGCTGATCCAACATCATCGCCAAAGGCAAGTAAGTAAACAAGAAGGGACCAAGTTTTATTGAATAAAGATTCCTCATGTTCCCTGGGAAAAAGGAAAAGATCAATGTTTGTTGATTGAAACAGATAAAACTGTCAGGAAAATAAATGTTATCTTTAGGTTTTTGTTAAGACTGGCACTAAAAGAAAATCAAAATAAAAGATTAACCATTCTAAAAAAAATAATAATTGAGTCATTCCGAATAACTATTTTCTCATTTTTCAGTCCTAGAAATACTTGTTTTTCACAAGCACTTTTTTGTGTAGCATGAGTTAACTTTTTCAGATCATAGATAGGTTTTACTACTTATTGATTTTGTTTGAAGCATCTCTGAGAATTTCAGGAAAAGGCTGTGATGAGCCTAATTTGAAATAAATGTGTCATGCTTACAACCAGCACCTGTATAGATTATTAATTACAACTGATAGCATATTCTTTAACATAGAACTAGATAGGTAGTTGTTTCTATAATCGTAATTAAAATTATTGAAGCTAAGTCTCAAATCTCAATATTTTAAAGTAAACCTAAGGAGTGGTACATTCAATTGGAGTTTCAAAACTAAATTCAATTCTCTTAATTGGCATCTTTAATATACTAGCCAGAAATGAAGAGGGTAAACTTGATTCAATAGGATCACAAGTAGATCATTACTATTAATATATTTGTTTTCACACTACCTTTTTAAAATAGCAGGGATTCATACAACTATAAATGAATGCTTACCATTGAATGTGCCCCCAAAACTCACACTGTATTATGAGTTTATCATTCTCTGTGTGTGTGTGTATACATATATATATATATATATATAATATATAAACTTGAAAATAGAGAAATTTATTATCATCCCATCATGAAAAAATTCATTAAGACTATGTTGAAATTAGTGCATTTAGATTTTGTTGACAGCTCAAGTGAAAGTGATGGAGAAGGCAATGGTACCCCACTCCAGTACTCTTGCCTGGAGAATCCCATGGCCGGAGGAGCCTGGTAGACTGTAGTCCATGGGGTGGCTAAGAGCCGGACATGACTGAGCGACTTCACTTTCACTTTTCATTTTCATGCATTGGAGAAGGAAATGGCAACCCACTCCAGTGTTCTTGCCTGGAGAATCCCAGGGACGGGTGAGCCTGGTGGGCTGCCGTCTATGGGGTTGCACAGAGTCAGACACGACTGAAGCGACTTAGCAGCAGCAGCAGCAAGTTAAAGTGAAGGTCGCTCACTCATGTCCATCTCTTGGTGACCCCATGGACTATACCGTCTGTGGAATTCTCCAGGCCAGAATACTGGAGTGGTAGCTGTTCCCTTCTCCAGGGGATCTTTCCAACCCAGGGATCGAACCCAGGTCTCCCACATTGCAGGTGGATTCTTTCACAGCTGAGGCACCAGGGAAGCCCAAGAATACTAGAGTGGGTAGCCTATCCCCTCTCCAGTGGATCTTTCCAACCCAGGAATCAAACCAGGGTCTTCTGCACTGCAGGTGGGCTTATTTAACAGCTGAGCTACTAAGGAAGCCCTGACAACTCAATAACTACTACAAAAAATATTAAAAATCAAAGAAAAATATATATTGTAGGGTATCTATCACTTAGAAATCTCCTCATACATCAATTAATACATACTGAAAGTATATCAATGGGAGTATTCTTCTAATAATAAAAATACAAAACCAAATCATCAATGTCTATGTAGTTATACAACACTTCTACTTTAAAAGAATCACAGCTATTTATTTTAAAATGATCCATGTTAACTATGTACAATACAACCAATAGATCCTCAACTATATATTGATAGGCAATAGTGATTTCCTTCTATCTTCTGAAAATGCCCTGATCATTTTAAAAAGCTTATTTCATGTCAACTGCTGTAATAAAATAATGATTATGTTCTCATAACTCATACATATTATATTTTTCTTTGAACAATGCAGATTTCAAAAAGACACATCTAATTTCAAACTTCCATGTGATCTGTATATCCAATAATTTTGACTTTGCTTTGAGATCCATTTTCCAATCACCCTGGAGATCCAATTTTGATTATGAGAGGCAAAACTGTTAAAACCAAACAAATCCTCAGTTGGTATTTATATAGGAAATCTCCATCACATGACAATCCTTGCAAACTTTCAATGCATAGATTTAATTCAAGTACACAACATTTTTTTCAAGAGGAAATAAGTGAGGACAATATAATCTACAGCCATGCCAATTATATTATATAAAAGTCTTAAGAAATAAAAGCAGAATTTAATTGAGCATCCTACCTTGGCTAGTGACATGTGGTTTACCTGTACAAGTCTTCAAGAAAAGTAGAAGTACAATAATCCTGAATCAGAATTAAGCAACATTAGGTCAGCAGCAAGGAAGCACAAACTAAGCTTAGGTGGATAAATATGCTAGCTCCTCATGAGGTTTGAGTCCAGAAGACAGGTACTGTCTTATCCTGGAGTTGCCTCAGGAAGGAAAATCTGAGACAAGAGATTACAGGTAGTAGTTTATTTTCAGAATTAATTCCAGGGAAGCAAAGTAGGTGACTGTGAACAGTGACACAGAGAAGGAGAAAAACCAATAAAACAAAGTGTTATTACGCTAGACATTGCTGAGAGTGACTGGGGCTCCATTCTTCTGGGACCCTCCAAAGAACCATGTAGAAGCAGAATGTGTTACAAAATCACCTGACCAAGGGGGCAGGTATCAGCTGGATCCTACTTCCTATTGACCAAAGAGCAGCTTTTCAAATAGCAATTAGCACTATGCTGTAGAAAGTCTAGTCTTGTTCTAGAATCTAAAGGTTTCTGCTGTGACTCTATTCTTAGGACTCTAATAAAAGATCCACACATTATCCATAAACAGCATCAAATCTTCTAGATCATCATGCTTGCGGAGCAGGCAAAATGATGTGTTATAATCAATATAATGGACTAGTATAATGTTACATAGATTATGAAGATGCTCAAGTTCCCTGTGCACTATAATGTTACACAGAGTGCGACAGTTCATCTTGAGCTAGGGCAGAACTGTGCAAGTGCCCTGCTGTCCATCTCACATAAAAGCAAATTTTAAATCCTCCTTGAGAATTGAAAAGCGGTCACTTATCAGATGACTAGCTACATACTAGCTAGTATCAGAAGTGTGTCTATTTTTTCCAGTGTAGACACAACTACTGGCCCAGACCACAGGTAGCTCAAAATACATGAGCTAAATCCATGCTTGTGACCGAGCCCAACTTGAATGAGAGAGTAAGAAATACCCTACCTGTTCTATTGGGTTACCTGCAACTGAGTAGTGATGACAGTAATAGTTTAGAATTATTAAGTTTATAGAAAAAATATTATTTTGTATTGGTAATACAATCAGAAATACGATGATGACTAAGTATTTACTTTTTGCTAGGCACTCTGCTAAATGATCTACGTGTATTATCTCATTAAGTACATTGACTAATGTTGCTTTTGCAAGTATCTGGAATTGTCTGATAAATGTTTCTTCTAAGCATCAGGAACTGTTTATGGAATTAAACAAATGATGAACTCTGAAATAGCTGTAAATAAATTCTTCCTCTCCTCAGGAAGAAAAATGACCCTTTAAATTCATGAGGATTTTTATTAAATGTTAAAAAGTCTTTGGTTAATGCTGATGTACTGGGCATAAAAAGTATCAGTACTTGTACAGTATATTAGTGTTGAACCAAAAGAGTATTTCTATAGTCTATATTAAAAGTAATAGTAACAAAACTATTTGAAGGCATGATATTAATGATCAGAAAGGCTATAAGAGCTATCTCCTAAACAAGCTATGGGAGTACATTTTCCCCACGTAACCATGAACTTAATAAAGATGTATATCATCAGGGGGTGAGACTTTCTGTGCGTATGTGTTTGTGTCTATGTGTGTATGGGGAAAACTGTGAAGGTAGTTATTGATATGAAATTTGTGATTAATAAATTTTTGGATATTTCTCCTAGACCTTCCCATATCCTATCCAAAGATATACTGAAAAAATATTGTTTTTTTCAATAAAGTTGTTTCAGCTGGACAGTCACTCACCCGATACAGTAAACAGATCCAGTCTGTTAAATATCCTATTGTTTAAATCATTTATAGGAGAACTGTATATGTAATTTATTTATTACTGGTTTTATAACATTAAAAGAGAAGAGAGGAAGGAAAGACGAAGAAGGAGAGAAGGAGAGAAGGAAAAAAGGAAGGAAAAAAGAAAAGAAGGGAAAAAAGAAAAGGAAAATTAAGAGTGTAATTAGCTGAATTCTGAAATTATGAATGTACAGAGGTACAATAACACTAGGTTGGTAGATTTATTGACAAACCCTTGTCTCCATTCTTACTTTTCCATATATTAATATCTTTATAATAAGCCTTTCTTAAATGAGGAGGACTTAGTTCCAGTCCTCACAAGCTAAGAAAAGTTAATTAACAGAGATGCAAAGGCTCTGCAATGCATTAAAACACAAAAATAGTGAAATTTATTGAAATGCATCTAATTTAGACTACATAAATGCTAAGAACCATTTCTAAAATTTGCTTATTTCAAATATGTTCAACAGTAGAGACCAAGTATAAATTACTTAAAATAATAAAAAGCCAGTATATATTTTATTATGTGCCATCTGTTTATATGTACATATGTAACATATGTGCATATATTTTTATAACCTGCATTTAACTTTTGAAAGGAGTCAATGTATAGATATGATGGTTACCATTATTGTATATACACAGGAAAACTGAGATGCAGAGAGCAGAGAGGTTAAGGAACTTTCCCAAAATCACGCTAGTAGTCAAGAAGGATCCTGGATTATACCCAGGCAGTCCCACGCTCATAACCACTGCTATGTACTGAATTTATTCACTTATTTTAAAGAAATTTTACATTGCTGCCTTAGAATACTTGTGGAAATGGAAATCCTTATGACTCTCATTGCCAGAGAAATAGGTAACAGATTAAGAAATCTGAAAAGTGAATGAGGAACTTCTCTTTTTCACTGCATTTCCAAATATTATCATATTCAGATTAAACAAAGGAGTAAGAAAACCTTTTCAGGTTCATGGTATCAGCCGAGAAAATTCATCCTGAGAAAACCAGCTGCCAACAGCACGCCCTTTAGTGTTTGGACAGGATGTGAAGGCCCAGCTGTTTTGTCAGCCTTCCTTATACAGCTTGTTGACAAAGAAGAGGCCTAGTTAATTTTCCAGAGATGCAATATAAACTGAAACTGATTCACCTGCAAACACCTGAATTGCTTCTAGGAATGAAGAAATAATGATCCCAAAATAATACATTTTTAATAGGATTAGAATACACCGAAATGATTCCAAAAATGGAATTTATCAGGAAAAATGAATAAGGCAATAATCTACTTCTGTTTTTCAGAACTTTTTTTAGATTTCTCAGAGCTCAAAGATTCCTTCCAGATTGCTGAAGCATGAAAGGGAAGATGTATGGAGAAAATAAGAAATGTCTGAAACTGAGGGAATGTAAGTATGAAGATGGAGCAGAATAGCTGGATGAATTAAAATGTAAGTTGTATTTTTAGTTCAGAATGTGCAGAATCTGGTACGGTCATTGTAAGAATAAGGGGATCATCAGTGAGTATTCTCTTGTGTCTTCTTTTAGGTTTACTTGGACATTCCTGTTTTGATTTCAACTTTTTTACTCTGGAATTTTTATTCTATGCATATACATTAAAAAAATAATAACAACACTGAACTTTCTTTGGGATAATATTCTTGAGTTAATGGTATCACTTTTTAATATAACTAAAATTATTTTAATTGGACTACATTATTTTCTATACAAATTTTTAAATAAAAATGCTATTTAAATATCAACTTATTTACCTACATCATGTTTCAACAATTATTGCTTCGGGGCTTGTGTATTTAGTTTGGCAATCATTTTTTTCTACCAAATCTAATTCATTGGGTCAAATTTTCTGTGTATGTATGCTCAGTTTCTCAGTCATGTGTGACTCTGTGACCTCATGGCTCCTCTGTCCATGGAATTTTCCAGGCAAAAATACTGGAGCAGGTTGGCATTTCCTACTCCAAAGGACCTTCCTGATCCAGAGATCAAACCCACGTCTCATGAGTATCCTGCACTGGCATGCGGATTCTTTATAACTGCACTAACTGGTAAACCTCAAATTTTCTATAACTCAATTTTATTGAGACAAATTTATTCTTTAATAAATTTTCAGTTCTTAGAAAGTATCATAATTTGCAATTTTAGCCACTATGGATCTTAATATTTTAAAATAATTTTTAGATTACTTTTATTGTTTTCCATTTTTTCAAATATGTTTATAAAACATATTTCACCATTTCAGTTTACTCATGGTCTCATCAATCCATTGCTTCATTCTATAAAGTTCACATGCTTATTTTAATTTGCTCTTCAGGGTCAAAATGGCAGAGTCAAAACATCCTTGAGAATTAAAGAGTAAACGATGACAAGACCAAAAGACAAGATTAAAATGATGGGAGATTTTATAATCTTCACACTGTTCTTTACTTTTCCCTGTACAGTCATGTGTTAACTGGAATTTTTTTCTGTAATACAAATAAAATATATAACTTTGTCTACCAAATGAGACTTCTTTTTCATAACAGTGTTTGTGTTGAATAACAATCTATATTTTGAACCAGTCAGGTTAAATATACAACAATAATAACTGGCAATTAATGAATAAAACATCCTGATAATTTTGGATCTGAATTAAATCTTTAAATCACAGATACATAACCTAACAATATTATTTCCTATCTAAGCGCTTTTTTCACTTGTACAATTTTTTTTTCTTTGCTCATTATTTATCACTTTAGTGCCCCTTGAAAGTCTCAATTTCTGTTCCTGGTACTTAACTTGTAAAAGCTGTAGCTGCTGACTCTGAGAACCTGAATTCACACAGCACCTGCAAACATCTGTTTTTCAAGGTTTTCTCTGAATATAATGACTAGGAATAAGGAAAGTACCTGTGACCTCGTGCATCACATTTTTAGAACAAACGCCTCCTCCACTGCAATTATGTCATCATGAAATCATGTTCCACATTCTAAAATAAACTCATTGCCATATGAATTGTTATCTGACAGAGATATTTTTGCAGTTGTCTTTTTTAACAGCTTCCTTAGACTAGTGTCTTTTAAATTTCTCACAATACTAAAACAAAAAAAATTTTTTTGTCTATTCTACATGTTTACTTAAGCTTGAATGTTCAACGATTGCTACCCTTATCCTACATTGCACATATAATATGGATTTCACATACACACACACAAACACATATACATTTTTAGCTAAATCGTCTAAAATAAACATATATATATATATATATATATATATATATACTTTTTTTTTCTGATTTGCAAGACAAGTCAGAGAGTTTTCCACAATTTCACGGTTCGGGACTCACCTGTGGACGTGGATGTCCCGTGACTAGACAGGTCAATTCCAGGGTTTCCCCTTCCCGTATAGTGTAGACCCTTTCTGAGTAGCGCTCTTCTTCAATGTTACAGGCCAAGCCTGAATGCACAATACGAACCGTGGGGGGAGCTGTTGAATCAGAAAGAAGATACGTAAAAAGATAAATAAACTGTCATCCAGTGAATCATCATGGTTGTAAACGGCAATTCTTATTAGACTTTAGCTCTGTCAGATCCATCAGTCTTAACACTTTGAACATCCTCAAGGGATTAAACATTTTGCTGGACAGAAAGCTTCAAATTTATCTAAAAGTCGCCAACACATTCTGAAAATGGAAAATGGGAATAGGGTGCTGAGGAAAACTGGTGATTCAGGAAATCACCATCATTACAAGACCTGTAATAAAACTTGACTGCTAAAATGTGATAGTTCCCCTCATCTCTGAAATATAAAATTTAATTTGGTAAAGGATGTTGTCCAAAGTCTATATAGTAGTAGTAGTCGTTCAGTCATGTCCGACTCTTTGCAATCTCACAGACTGTGGTCCCCCAGGCTCCTGTGTCCGTGGGATTCTCCAGGCAAGAATACTGGAGTGGGTTGCCATTCCCTTCTCCAGAGGATCTTCCTGACCTAGGGATAGAACCCAGGTCTCCAGCATTGCAGGTAGATTCTTTACCGTCTGTGATACAGGGACTATGGTGGTGAAAAAGATCACTCAAAGGAAAAAGTAATCTAAATTAAAGACATTTCCATTTTTCTGTTAATGTTCTAAGTCCTGTGTTAAAACTAGGAAGCTAAAGAATAGGAAGATTTAGCTGTCAGAAATTGAGTATCAACTTAGTTTTCAATATTTATAGACTCCTATATTAATATGAACAAAAGCCACTGGTGACGATCATAGATCACTGAGGCCTAAGTATAAAATTCTGACTCAAGATAGACTTAGTTTTCATGAAATTGTATAAATTCCTAAGTACAATTTCTCCTACTTCAATGCTACATGGGCCTATAAAACTTGTCTAGGACTCACTGACTTACTCTTTGTTACCCTAGGGACTATAGAGCCCACCAGGCTCCTCTGTCCATGGAATTTCCTAAGCGAGAATAATGGAGCAGATTGTCATGTGCTAAGAATTGAACCCATGTCTCCTGCAGTTCCTGCATTGCAGGCAGATTCTCTACCACTGAGCCACTGGGGAAGCCCATAGGAAACCCATTATATGCAAAAACTCTTTTGGTCCTGAGAAATACTTAGATAATAGGATAGGCTTCTTGCCATCAAGGAGATTACTGTAAGTGACTAGCTTCAAATTGGAGATCATCCCCATTTGTGAATTCAGCAATTTTGTTTGTAATATATTTGGAATAGAGAAGAAAAATTTGTTGTGATTGGAGAAAAAGCTTTGTCTGTATATAAGAACAATGATCTCAAGAATTTACTGATAGCAATCTCAGCCTCAACAGCAGTATTATCAGCAGAGACTGTAGTTGCTTAAAAATTAATATGACTATATTTGGAATTTTTTACTTAACATTTAAAAGATCATGAATATTGTTAAATTTACAGATAAATTTGGTGATTTATGGAGGAAATAAGATTATTATAAGTCCAACTTATAGGAAATTTTCTTTTGGGACAACCTATGTTCTGAAAATAAAAAAAGAATAGTTTCCAATACTAATACTTTGTTTTACATAACAAGAATGTATAGAATTCTCCTAGAGTTTAAGAGCTGAAAAGGGCAAAGTTTGTTATTGTTCTTAATTTCAAACTGAAAGACAGAGAAGTCTGCTTGTAAATAATAGTAATAAAACAACCAGTTATTTCCGTTTTCTTTCTGGATATCCAAGCAAAGTACTGTTCTTCAACCTTTAAATGCAGGATCAAATTTAAACTTCAATTTAGATACATAATATTAGAAAGCCACTTATTTTTAAACATCTGTCACACAACTGTATACATATTATGGAGGTTAACAAACTGATGACAATCAATTAACACTTTCAAAATATAAATAGAAAATTGTTAAGGAAGAAAATAGAGATTCATTACCTTGAAATATATTTCTATGCCAAATAATATTCTAGCCTAACAAGTGATAGTTCACATGTTTATTAATATATCTAATTATATAGTAACATGGCATCTTTTCTAGATTAATTTACAATGTTATTTTTGCTTTATATCAATGAATAGTATTATTATTTTAAGGATCATCCTTCCAAAGAATCATTATGCAAATAAGTAGCTTTATTTTAAAAGTTTAAATTATACAGTAAGCACACTGTCTTCATCTACAAGGGTTAATTTTCTGCTATTTTCTTCCATATTTTAACACATTCTTGGAAGAGGCAATTGCCTATATATTGAGCCTTCCACCCATCTTATAGGAGGGGGAATATTCTACCAAATTATAAGTGTTAAAGATGTACTTTACCTAGTATGCATTAAAATATATAGTCAGTACTTCAGAAGCTCAATGATAATGTGAACATTTTGGAAGCTCCCATGAACTCTTTTGGTCTGCAGAAAGCTCAACTGAAAGGTCTTAGAATTCATGCAGGTCAATGATCTTATTTCCGAATTATGGAAGGAAAGTCTGAGAACATCAGGTGACCTGGCAACAGGATTGCAGCTAGCTGTGGCCTCAATGAGACCAGGACCACCGGTTCTAGGCTTTCTTTACTAACTCATGCTATTAATTCTATAATATTAATAGAATGCTATTAATTCTAAAAGTCAAAGCACTTTTAAATAACTCCTAAACTATATCTAGACTAGACTAGGGGGTAAAAAAAGATTGAGAAAAAGTTCATGAAGTAGTTACAGCACCATAACTAGATCAACAATATTAATTGTATAATTGTTCCAAACCTAGCCAGTGTAACATTGTCACAATTTTTGTCCTGTCTCCAATCCCTAAAAAAATCTTATGATTTCCCAAACAATATGTCGTAACTTCTTTTTTCATTATGTTGAATTTTGCCTAAGAAGGACTTCCCAGGTGGCGTTAATGGTAAAGGATCCACCTGCCAATGCAGGAAACATAAGAGACTTGAGTTTCATCCCTTGGGGAAGATCCCCTGGAGAAGGAAATGGCAACCCAGTCCAGTATCCCTGCCTAGAAAATTCCACAAACAGAGGAGCCTAGGGGGCTATAGTCCATGGGGTTGCAAAGAGTCAGACACGACTGAGTAACTAAACAGCATGAAATTTCACGGAGTCCAAATCACCCTACATGGCATTTAGTCCCCCGTAAATGGGCCACATATTGACTATTCAACATGAAATATCACTTCTCTGTATCATCAGCCCAATATCAGTGGAAAATTAAAGAACACTGACAATTCAAGTTATTTGATCATGATGTTCCCCCATATAGAATTCCCACACTGATCTTTGGACCAATGTTGCAAAAGCTTCTTGAATTACTTAGCAATGATTTTCTTCTCTTTTTTACCAGGAAATGTGTATTGCCCAGTGATTCTCCTTTTTCTTAACATTCTAACTTGATAAGAAGCACATCATTACAAAAATGAACATCATTTTGAGCATCTGTTCCACATTACCTAATTCAGAGCACGGAGTAGGTATTTAATAAATAATTCATAATTTTTAAGCATATATCACTATAAGGACTCTAACCTCCTATTTTAGCAAAAATATCAACTATTAGAACACTGAATTTGCCTACTTTAAATACAAATGCAATTTGCAGTACTATATCTAAAGCAAGACATATTTTATCCTCTGCCTTGTTAGACAAAAATCTTAACTCATCATCCTTATTGGACTAAGGGTTATGATCCCCTTTGCCCTATAGAGTCAGCAATGAATTAAAATGTTAAAATATTGCAAGAGACTCATATTCATCCAAATTTGCTTGCAGTAAACCAAATCCCATTACATAAAATCATTCCTAACACTAATTCTATCAACTCCCTTAATCTGAATAAACTGGCTTTGGGCTCAAGAGGTCAGCCTAAAAGGACAAAAGAGAAACATTCTCTTATCTTGTTAGAGTATACTTTTCAAAGTCATACCAAATTCTCTCTGTATTCTGCTGGAGAAAGAACACAAATAAATTCCCCAATGGCAATAGCAAGAGCATATTTTAGCCTTTTATCTCATAAAAAGACTTTCAAACATATATTTTTTGAGCAACTGCTATAGATGAGGCATGAGGCTATGTGCTAAGGATACGAAGATTGATGCTATGAGCGGTGCCCTCTATGGCCACAGCCTATTGTGTTTTCAGCCTATTGGGTCTGACCAATTTGTATACATACAGAAATCATTCAAAAATTACAATTGAACAGAAGAGTTATCTAACAGAAGAAAGTGAAAAGTACTACAACAGGACAAAGCAGAAACTGACTAAATCTGCCTGGGGGATTCCGACAGGTTTCAGGAAGCCAATGACATTTAACAAGGTTTGGAAAGATACATGCAGTGGAGGCAAAAGAGGAAGAACATTCCAGAGAAAGGAAATAGTGTGTTCAAAAGCATGTAATCATGTCTTTTGACATGATACTGTCTGCAGTGTTCAGGAAATAACTACATGAAAATGTGATCCACACAAATTTATAATCTACTCAAAACCTCCAGACCAGTGCCACTCTCTCAATCTACCCTAATGTCTCCAGGCATAGGAAAGAGACCGTGGGCCCTGCCAATGGAAAAGATGGGAGAAACATACCTGAGAGTTCTTATTAGACAAGGCTTGAGGACTGATTGATGTGGGAGTGAGGGAACATGAATTCAGATATCACTGAAGTTAATATTTTGGTTAAACAGGTGAAAGACTTTTTTTAATAAAAAATATTCTCTTGATCAGTAGGGGCTCCACATTATTCACAGTTGGGACAGACTTAAAATGAGGGGATCTGAGCCCAAATAATGGAGTGCTTTGTAAGAGCGAGGACTTAGACATGCTGTGTTTTTGAGGGAGAAGCTTTTTCCATGTTCCTGAAGGATATGCTGCTATTAGCCATTAATAAGTTTCATAATAAGAGTTTTCTTTCCTCTAACAACTTCAAGCAAGAGTATTGTACTTTTGCATATCCTTGAAATCCCTGGTCCAACTATTCTCTGGGAATTCAAGTTCCAGTAATGTCGTACCACTTTGCTACACTAGTTCAAGGTAACTTGGGGTTACTGAGTTACTAGTTTAAAATACTACATAAGTCTTCTCCTCCCTCCTTTTTCCACAATGATTTCCCATTCAAATTTTAAATTAAGTATTATGTCTACAAGCATGGGGCTTCCCTTGTGGCTCAGACAATAAAGAACCTGCTGCAATGCAGGAGACCCAGGTTTGATCCCTGGGTTGGGAAGATTCCCTGAAGAAGGGCATGGCAACCCACTCCAGTATTCTCGCCTAGAGAATTCCACGGACAGAGGAGTCTGGGGTCACAAAGAGTTGGACACAACTGAGTGACTAATATTTTTACTTTTCTCTGAGTATATTCTATAATTATCCCTCTTCTTGGTGACAATTCTTTTGCCTGATATCTTTCTCCTTAGGCTCATTATATCAATATATATTTAATATAACAAATTCAGATAAGGAAGCGGAGAATATGAAAATTTGGGAGAGGAGGTGAAAATTTTAGTTTTAGATGCTGATGGTGAGCTGGCCAACAAATGAAAAGTTGCTGCTTGATATAAAGATTTAGAGCTTTTAAATGGTAGCTGATGTTTGACAGCAATAGAACAGATGCAATCCCTAAAACAGAGCACGTAGAGTGAGAAATTAAGAGAATAATGATAAAATCATAAGGAATGTGAATTCTTGGTACAGAGCTGGTGTGGATGTGAATATGGATACAGTGAGGCCAAGAAAGGAGACTCAGAGGCAGAAGGATTACAAATAAAATGTAATGCTTCAAAAGTTACACAAAGAGATGCTTGAGGATGGTAATTGTCCAAAACTGTCACTTACAACAGATTTGGAGGAGCATAAACAAAAGATCACTGCCAATGATAATTAGGAAGGCATTGGGAAATTTCAAGTGAGGCTGTAGAACAACAGGGGGAAAAGATGAAGGAGGTGAGGTTTGAGAAGGATAAAAGTCTTCCTGGGTCAACCAAGCTTCAGGCGAAAGGTAAAACTGCTTTGAGGTTTACCCATATGTAAAAAATGAGGAAGCATACAATTAAGCATTCTAAAATACTATACAAATGTCTCAGGATTACAAAGACTATTTGCATTATAAGAAACAAACCATAATGTCTGTATTTCCGACATAAACTGTAACTTTTAGCCATACTATACTATTTTTCTACTATCTTTCATCATGCTTATAAAATTAATTTTCCCTAAAATCTGGCTTTCTTTATTTTCTTTCCTTTTTTCTTATCTTTCTGCTCTTTTACAAGTTTAAATCTTGTAACTTTGGTATCCTATATGCAGAAATCGCTCAAAACAGTCTAATCTTTACTCCAAAAAAAAAAAAAAATCAAAGTTAATCCTCACAGCATATAAATATGCTTAATCTCTCCCATATTAAAGACTGGAGACAAAACATTTATCCTCTCATTACAGGTCTCCTCTCATCTTTGCTTTACAGCCTAGTGATTGGAACTAATGGTACCCACTCTATGCCACACTTTGCATGTTTTTGCAATCCTCAGGCCATAGCAGTCTGGCACCAACCCTATCTTTTGTGTTTATAAAAGAATAAGGAAGAAAAATAGAAAACTGTTTTCTTTGCTCAACTGCTAATTTTTGTCATTATTTCGATCCCTTATATCTCCTTCAATCTTAGTTTGCCTGCCTTCATTTCTGCAACTATAAGGATCTTTTGAAATTACACATTTGTCCTACCCTTCAAAATAATATAAACTATTATTATATCCCACTATTATTCTTACAAACATGAATGTAAGCATATATTAAAACATGCAGATAGCAGAATATTCAATTTCTATGTCTATTACAATAATTTCTGCAAAAAATAGTTAAAATCCTTCTGTCACTGTCATTTAAATAATCCCAAATAGGACAATATCTTGATATATAAACATTTTGCAGATTATTTATAATTGGCTTTTACTCATTTGGTTGTTTTTAATTAACTACTATTTTAGCATCAAAGTGAATTTATTTTCCTTTACCCTTATCCTTCATACTTGGTTAACACTGAATGCTTGCCCACCATTTTTATCTTTAATATGATGAGTTATAAAGTGAAAGTACTAAGATCATATTGATCATATTCTGGATTTAATCAAAAGAAGATCATATCTACCTCAGTATGACTTTGGTGAAGGCTCTGAATATGAAAGGTTTTGAATATTTTGTATAATTTCCTCAGCACATGTTGAGCAGCATTGTTATAAATTAATTGAGCTGCCTTGAGAAATTCTGCAAAGCCCAGAGTAAGGTAAGAAAATTAAACCCTGAAGCCTCTGGTTCTAGAAAGAAGCTATTAATTTTTCCTAAATAACAGATGTTTATCTGATTTTTTAGGTTAATGTTAGTCAAGAATTTAAAGCAAAGAGTTTATATTTTTAATTAAAAAACAAGTTATCTGTTATATGTAATAGATACTATTTAACAAAATGAAGAAAGTTTGTCATTAAAGAAAATGACAGTAAATAACAATGTAATTATGTTCATGAAAGTTTAAAGTTAAACAGAAAAGAACATAAGCAATTTAAATTTTAATATTAAAAACAATAATAAAAGCAATAATGTTTTGTGTAAAAGAATTATCTTTTAATGTCATCTTAAAGCATTCTTGAATATAGGTGCTAACTTTACAAAAAACTGAGTGTGTGCGTGCTAAGTTGCTTCAGTGGGATATAGCTATTTGCAACAAAAAGCTGAATACATAATGGCAAAATATTAATCTAAATCATCTTCTACAAAATGACATATTTGATTCTTATGTGTCTTAAATGAAACAGTATAAAACTTATAAATATTATTAAATTAAGGTTTCTACATTAACAACTTCAGATTTCATCAGAAATAACCTTTTTGTTTTCATCTCAAAACATAACCTATAATATAAAGCTAAAACTTCAAAGACTCGTGTATGTTTTATAGATACAAAAAAAAAAAGTTTCACTGAACCTATGGTTCTTAACATTCTTTTCAAATACAGCATTTGACAACCTCTGATATGTGTACCAGAGAGGAACTGTGGGTCCCTAAGTCTGACATACATAGCCATCCATGCTTCTACATGGATATTCCCAGCCCAAGCCATTCCGCCATTCATTATGTTCTTCCCAGTATTTCCCAGGAGAAATATACGACCTATATGTAAGCAATATTTGAAAGCTTATCAAATAGTTCATTAACCTTGTATTGTATTTACAAAGGACTTATGTGAGCTAAGCTTTGTGCTACAACTTAAGGTAAATATTGTGGTGAACTAAGCTTTCCCTAAGAGGGTGGAAATGTGAGATACTATGCACAAGTTCCTGTTTCTATATCAGATCCAATGCCAAATCGTGAAATGTCTCCAACTAAAGACTGAGTCATGTTTCTATCTAATCAGTAAATTTTAGTAGGAAAAACAAAAACAAGAAACAAAAAAACAAAAACAACTACTCCAGAAATTTTGGGGGCTAGGGCATAGACTATAAATAGAAAAAAAAAAAAAAAGGAAAAAAAATGGAAAAGACAGAAGGGAGACTCCTCTTGCTTTTATGGTACCATTCTGTTACATGCTTTGAGTCATCTTGGAAGCATAGTGAAGGAGGCAGAGAAACTATTATAATGCTATGAGAGAGAACAGCATTTAATCTTTAAAACCGTGGGTAAGTTTTACCCCCTCTAAATCAACTTCGTGATAAGGCTTCCTCTTAATAATGTCTACAGTTATATATCATGTGCTCAGTGAACCCTCTAAAGTTCTTTGAACCAAATCTTTCTGATTCATCAATTATCACATCTTATGAGATCAGGACGCCTGAACCCACAGGTACTAATTACATCATTTTTAAACACTCTGGACTGAAATGTATACTTAAATGTACTCACCTCCTCTAAAATTAAGGGCATTTCAGCTTTCTTGGAAAGAACTACAAAGCCCCAGCAAATATTAACTAAAATGAAATTAGTATCATCATTGTGCTCTAACTTTAATCACTATTTGGTTATTTAGAGACCACTATTATTTCTTTCAGTCTAACTCATCAACAAAACAAATGATATTTACTAAAGAATATGCCAAAAATGAAAACTTCAATTTGCTTCTCCAAGAGTGGCAACGGCAGACATAGGATTTTGAGTATCTGGCCTGCTGACTTCCCCATTGTTTCTCTCCATTGAGTAATGACTACTGCTGTGTGTGACTAGCCCCAAGAAGGACAAGTCCCTCAACATGTTACAAAAATGCCTTGAAACTCCAGCACAGAGGAATCTGTGTGATAATGACACAACCCAAAGTCTCCTTCAGAACTAAAGGGAAGAGCAATTATCACAAAGCCATAATGATTCCAATCCCACCAGGCAATATTCATAGACTAAGAACTCAGCAAACACCAGACACTTGTGCAAAGCTTGGTATTTTTTGACACATTTGGTAGTTCTTTCTAAATCCCTAAAATGTGTATTTTAAATATACATTTGAAAAAATAAGACATCTCCATTGAAGGTTAGTGAATATTCAAAGATTAGTTTCATCTACAGTTGTCTTCCCTAGGTCGGGAAGATCCCCTAGAGAAGGGAAAGGCCACACACTCTAGTATTCTGGCCTGGAGAATTCCATGGACCGACTGTATAGTCCGTGGGGACGCAAAGAGTCAGACACAGCTGAGCAACTTTCACTTTCACATTCACAGCTGTCTTTCTCTAGAAACAAATTGTGTTGTGTGTATTTATATATATATGTGTGTGTGTGTGTGTGTTGTTGTTGTTTAGTCTAACACTTTCATAGATATATATATATATATATTTAACACTTTCATAGATACATATATATATATATGTACACACATATATATGTATGTATGTATGTGCATGTGTGTGGGTGCTCAGACGTGTCTGATTCTTTGCAACCCCATGGGCTATAGCCCACCAGGCTCCTCTGTCCATGGGATTCTCCAGGCAAGAATACTGGAGTGGGTTGCCATTTCCTCCTCCAGGGGATCTTTCTGACCTAAGGACTGAACCATTTCTCCAGCATCTCCTACATTGCAAGAGGATTCTCTACCGCTGAGCCACTAGAGAAGCCTATATATGTACGTAGGTATGTATATAAATAATGCCATGCCGCATCCTCATTTTTAAAGGATAGACTTTATGTCTTTAGAATTTAGAGGAAAACACCAGAATAAAAAAAATAATTATCAATCATTTATATTCCCAAAGACAAAGAGTATTTTTATTAAATTAGTTGGTACCATAAGAGATAAAAGTAAAAACATTTTTATAAACCATTAAATGTGAAACATAAGCACTTATTAGTAAATATTATCACTCAACTTCTAATTTTGTACTTAAGCTTGAACGTTTCAAAGAACTATACACAGGAGAACTGAGGAAATGCCCACAGTTTCTGTTCAGACAATTTAATTTCCATCTATTTGAGGATGAAATTTTGAAATTGACCTTTTAAATATCTCAGTGGTTCACCTCTATGCAGTGTGAAACAGCATTCCCCAGGAAAGCTCTTAGACCTGTCATCTCTCCCACACCCCTCTCATCTCAGGTCAGGACCTGGCGTGCTCACTTTCCTGCTCAATCACCTGTGCTCCTTGAGTTTTCCATGAAGCAAGACCTTGCTCTCCACTTCATGTTTCACATTCTCCTAAATGAATTCATAAATACCTTTTCTAAGAATTGTCATATTTGTTATTAATGTCAGGATTTGTTAATAAAACAAACAATATGAGAAATCTGCAGTATCATAAAACCTTAATATCTTAAGAGTGCTAGCAAAAACATGGGTGATACACAACACTTAATAAGTACATAAGGTTTTTTAAATTTAATTTTATAGCTTTAACCTGCTTTTTTCTATTACGAACTTCTAATTAATATTTACCTGATTTTTTTGAGCAAACAAAGGAATCTGTAAAAATCTATAAACAATTGCTTATACCTATAGCCCCTTATGTTAAATATAAAACTGTTATG
The DNA here is from genome assembly GCF_029407905.1 of Bubalus kerabau. NCBI lineage: Eukaryota > Metazoa > Chordata > Mammalia > Artiodactyla > Bovidae > Bubalus > Bubalus kerabau. The sequence continues at coordinate 45,332,634 of NC_073633.1, forward strand.
CTTAAATTCTCTTAGCACCATCCACCTAGCCTCAGATATTATGCTTGACATCCTTCTAATTTTCTCTGCAGAACCTAAGAGATCATATCTGTTTGATGTTAAACCAAATGAGTTATGCAGATTGTAAGCAGTCTGGGTTGTAACACAGATGGATCAGTGCCTTTCAAACATTCTTCCAAACACAAGTGGTCTGAAGACATGTTCAGTGTTGTTCAATCTGGATAATTTTTAAAGAAATTTAAACCACTATAGTATTTGCTTAGCCAAAGATATTGATAAAGATAATAAATAAATGAAACCTAATGTTAGAGTAATCCTGAGGTAATATATATCTCCATGATTGTTAGATGAGAATCAGTAGAGTTTTTTGAGGATGCAGTTTGCCAATTTAGATTCCAAACGTAAATGTATATATAACATTTGGGCCACCTCTAAAACAAAAACGACTAAAGAGACAAACTGCCAGAAGGTGCACAAACAAATATTTCTTCTTTTTTTTTTTTTTCCAAATATTTCCACTACAGTATTTATAAGTGAAAAACTGGAAACACCAGAATATTTGGAAAACTATTGAGTTGCTATTCCCTTCTCCAGGGGATATTCCTGACCCACAGATCAAACCTGCCTCTCCTGAGCCACCAGGGAAGCCCACGTTAAACATGGGTATGTAGCTCCAAATTTATTGATATATAAAAATGCTGATGTCATTGATTTTTTTAAAAATTTAAGAAGAGTGTAGATCACACAGAATGCTGTGATTATAAGCAAGGGCTCTGAATTGAGGTGTCCAGGTTCAAATTCCCACTATGACACTTACTGTGTGACATTGAGCAAGTGACCTGATCTTTCTGTGCCTTTGTTTTGCTATCTGTAAAACTAATTAAAAATAAAACCTCTCTCAGAGGATTTAGTGACAGTATGATAAATAATGCTCATTAGAACAATGTTCAGCTCATCAAAGCTGGCAGCAAGTGTAAGTAAGCCATTAATATTTCCAAATGTACATGTAAAATTTTCACATGTACAAATTCGATATATGTATAAGGAGATATATGCATGTGTGTACAGATAAATATATGTGTGTGTATATATCTATATATATAGATAGATAGATATATACACACACGCAGGTGTATATACAGGTGTGTATACATATATTTTTTCTTTTAATTAAAAAGTCTCTAACAGCAAGAATTGAATCTTTCTGATATTGCTAATTTAAAGTACTGGGTTTGGAGTTGGGTTTCCTGGGTTGGAAACATTAGCATATAAACTAAAATAATCTTAATTTCTTCATGTATAAAGTGGGGATGAAATGACTTTCTACTTCATACAGTTGTAGCAATAATAGTAGATAATCATATCTAGGGTTTACCATAGTACACAGCTCTAGCATTAAGCATTTAAAATTTTAGTTTTTCTTAGCAGCCTAAAATCTCCATGTATAGAACAAACATTGCAGGAATAATAGTAGCAATAATGGTAGGTAATCATATCTAGGGTTTACCATAGTACACAGCTCTAGCGTTAAGCATTTAAAATTTTAGTTTTTCTTAGCAGCCTAAAATCTTCATGTATGGAACAAACATTGCAGGAATAATATTATTTCTGATTAATAAAATTATAACAAATTCTCATCCCAGTAACTAATACGAAACAAAAAAACTAGAAATGAAGAACATTTGTAAAAAGTGACACTAACTTTATGTAAATTGCTCACATAATGAAATGATCAAATTTGTCAGTGAATCTAAATTTAGATTCAACTGATGCTTTTCAAAAGTAAACATGGGAAAATAACAAGGTAAATACTATTTAATTTACTTAATTAATGTCACAAACCAATTTTAAATAAATAAAAGTAAGGAAATACCAAATGAATAACAAGTGTACTTATCAACAGAAAAACATTTCAGATAGGCTTTTGTCTAATTAATCACTACATTCAGCATTCTTAGAAATAATATTTTAGTACTCAGTGCACAAATCATGTAGAGCCAAACATCTGTAGAAATTTCAAAGACATATCCAAAAAAATTATAAAGTGACATTTTCAATACTGAAGTTTCAATACCGAAAATGAATAACAGAAGCCAAAAATGTTATTATGCAGATGAAGTCTCCATTTTAATTAAGGGCTGAGAATGAGAGACCTGAGGGTCTAATTCCAGAGCTATTTTGACATATATCAAATGTTCCTTAATTTACACTGAAAAGCCTTTCTAACAAGTTCTCATGTCAATATGTTCCTATTAGCTACCAGTACCTTTAAGTGGTGTTTTGTCACTGACCTACATTAGTATATCAAATTATGACAAGAAATTAATGGCTTCTCACAATAATAATTCAGATTATACCCTCTAGCCAAATACTTAGAAGAGAACTTCAAGAGCAACAAAACATGAATATCTGTTTCTACTTTATTTAACAATAAAAAAACTTGAATATAACAGTAAATAACTATACAGGCTCTCAAAATATTCACTTAGGATTTTGTACAAAGGTTCAGTTCAGTTCAGTTCAGTCGCTCAGTTGTGTCTGACTCTTTGTGAAGCCATGAATTGCAGCACGCCAGGCCTCCCTGTCCATCACCATCTCCCGGAGTTCACTCAAACTCACGTCCATCGAGTCAGTGATGCCATCCAGCCATCTCATCCTCTGTCGTCCCCATATTCTCCTGCCCCTAATCTCTCCCAGCATCAGAGTCTTTTCCAATGAGTCAACTCTTCGCATGAGGTGGCCAAAGTACTGGGGTTTCAGCTTTAGCATCATTCCTTCCAAAGAAATCCAAGAGCTAATTTCCTTCAGAATGGACTGGTTGGATCTCCTTGCAGTCCAAGGGACTCTCAAGAGTCTTCTCCAACACCACAGTTCAGAAGCATAAATTCTTCGGTGCTCAGCTTTCTTCACAGTCCAACTTTCACATCCATACATGACTAATGGAAAAACCATAGCCTTGACTAGACAGACCTTTGTTGGCAAAGTAATGTCTCTGTTTTTCAATATGCTATCTAGGTTGGTCATAACTTTCCTTCCAAGGAGTAAGCGTCTTTTAATTTCATGGCTGCAAACACCATCTGCAGTGATTTTGGAGTCCAAAAAAATTAAGTCTGACACTGTTTCCACTGTTTCCCCATCTATTTGCCATGAAGTGATGGGACCAGATGCCATGACCTTCATTTCCTGAATGTTGAGCTTTAAGCCAACTTTTTCACTCTCCTCTTTCACTTTCATCAAGAGGCTTTTTAGTTCCTCTTCACTTTCTGCCATAAGGGTGGTGTCATCTGCATATCTGAGGTTATTGATATTTCTCCTGGCAATCTTGATTCCAGCTTGTGCTTCTTCCAGCCCAGCGTTTCTTATGATGTTCTCTGCATAGAAGTTAAATAAGCCGGGTGACAAATACAGCCTTGACGTACTCCTTTTCCTATTTGGAACCAGTCTGTTGTTACATAATTCAATTCTGGAAATAAACTCCCTTTTTAAATAAACAGAACAAGAAATAACTTTGAGAAACAGAAGACTAAGTCTTTGACATGTTATATGTATGTATATATTTCTGAAAACCTCAACTGAAAACACTGAACTCATGTTGACCAGATATTTGTCTCTAACTTTTTTCTTCATATAAGGTAATATGTTTAAATATGTGACTTTTTATCATTCCTGAGATAGAGATGACTAACAGTGTGCTAGGGAGCTAAGGGCTTTCAGAGTTTTTGAGAATCTGCCTAACATTCTCAAGATATTTCCTCAAGAAAAGCTTCCTACAGTGCTTACCAAAACTAAAAAAATCTTCCCTTAGAATGATCACATTTTCCCACTGGTCATTTATATGGGGGGGTGGGGGTGGGGAGGGAGGGGAGGTAGGCCCTACCAATTTGGTTATCTTTTAAAAAAAGAGGCAAAGACATTATATGCCACCCAGGGTTCTTCTCAATCATTTTTACTCTATAGGACACTTACATTAAATTGTAGAATGACATATCTATCATCTATTTAAATGGCTCACAAATTCATCTGGCCAACATAGACCTTAGGCCTGCTCTCTGGGCCTATGTATCCAGTTGGCTACTCAACGTTTGTCTTGAGTATCTTTATATTCCAATATATCCAAAATCTAATCTAGGCCTCAACACTCTCTCAAAAAAAACATGGAAAACAAAACAAAAGTCTTTTTCAGGATCTCCTATGTCACTGAAAGGGCAAAACTATCAAAAAAAGTTGCTTATACTAGACATGGAGAACTCATCCCTGCCCTTACCCTGTTAATCAGCACCCTCCCTCCACCTTCACCACCCCAAACTACAATCATCTCTCACTAAGACTACTGCAAAAGCAACCTAACTGATGCCCTCTTTCCAATTGCATCTCCAGGCAGCACACTAGCAATATTTCAAAATGACTGTATCAACCTCTTACTTAAGAACCTTCAATGGCTCCCTGATGCTTTCAAAATCAAATTGCTTAACAGGACTCTGAAAACCCTGAAAGCTTTCCCTTTCCCACATGGACATGAAGGCAGAGATTAGGTATGATGTATGCAGCCAAGCCACAAAACACTAAAGCTTGACAGCAACCAGCAGAAGCTAGGGGAGAAGCATGGAATAGATTCTTCCTCAGAGCCCTGAAAAGTGAAACTGTCCCACAAAGGTCAACAAAAACTGATAACTAACAGAAATTCTTGAGCTCATTTTCCATGTAGGTTCAGTCACGTCCAACTCTTTGCAACCCCATGGACTACACCCCACCAAGCTCCTCTACCCATGGGATTTCCCAGGCAAGAATACTGGAGTGGGTTGCCACTTCCTCCTTCCGACCCAGGGATCAAACCTGCATCTCCTACTTCTCCTATGTCTCCTGCACTGAAAGCAGACTCCTTAATTCTAAGCCACCAGGGGAGCCTATCTTACAGAACAACAAATAGAGAAACAGCCTATTAAAACTCCTTTACTTTTAAACTGCCTTCACAGATGATGTTCACTTTAGTTATTTAGTTTTTTACTCTTTAACTGAAAACCTTCGCAGCTTCACAGATCCAGTTGATTCACAGGATTGGAGTCAGCCCCTGCCTGGTGCGAGCTGGTTAGGGCTTGTGGGAGCCACTGCCTCCAAAACTAGGCCAGATGCCCTAGCTGGAAAACTCCACCCTCCAATCTTACTCAGAGCATCCTTCCTGAACATGCAGAGACCCCTAACAAGATGTGGATTACTAGTTACCTCCCTGTCTTCCCTGCCTCCAATCACCTTTCCCCACCCCTGCTAAGTTGCTTCAGTCGTGTCCGACTCTGTGCGATCCCATAGAGGGCAGCCTACCAGGCTCCCCGGTCCCTGGGATTCTCCAGGCAAGAACACTGGAGTGGGTTGCCATTTCCTTCTCCAATACATGAAAGTGAAAAGTGAAACTGAAGTCACTCAGTCGTGTCCGACTCTTAGCGACCCCATGGACTGCAGCCCACCAGGCTCCTCCATCCATGTGATTTTCCAGGCAAGAGTACTGGAGTGGCAAGAGTACTTCTCCATTCCCCACCCCTAAGCCTGCCCAAATTATCCCATATATATCCTAACCTCCTCACTTTGGGGGAGGCAGCTTTGCGTCTTGTTTTCCAGTCTCCTTGCTTCGCTGCCTCATAGATAAACTTTTTCGGCTATAAACCTCAGAATCTCAGCATTTCGCTTGCTGCCAATGGGACAAATGGAACTGGTTCCATAATAGAAGTCCTGCCAATACCTTGGTCTTAAACTTCAAGCCATTTATCTTGTTTAAACCATCCAGTCTGTGGCACTTTGTTATAGCATCCCTAGGAAACTAACACACTATTGAACAATTAGTGAGAAAGATGGGATGGGCTATTTATAGCTTGGCATTTCCACCTAACTATATAATGATAGGCTCCCTGGTGGCTTAGGCAATAAAGAATCCACCTGCAATGCAGGAGACCCAGGTTCCATCCATGAGTCTGGAAGATTCCGTGGAGAAAGCAATGGCAACCTACTCCAGTATTCTTGCCTGGAAAATCCCATGGATGGAGCAGCCTGGCAGGCTACAGTGCATGGGGTTACAGAGAGTCAGACATGACTGAGCAACTAACATCTTCAATGGGAATGAAATAATTGCATCTACTTATCTTTCCTTCATTTCAGCCCCTTCTATTTTCCTTTTTCTTCTACTCTCCCTTCCTTCTTCGCTATTTTTTCTGTCTTCCTTCTCCCATTTCTTTCCTTCCTTCCTTTGGATAACATGCTAAATAATTCATGGCCAGTACCATCAAGAATACCATTAAAAACAAGGGAGTTTTCTGAGCAAAGAAGTCAAATATTTTGTACTTGAATTCAATGAGAGATGGTTATATTAAATAGCATCTAAAATTTTTATCAAAAACATAAAAAATTCCCCTCTAGTTTTTCCTGGAAGGGATGGCCTGAACTAGAGGATTTAAGACTGTCTTGGGTATCTGCACTGAAGTTAGAAGAAAGTTTCTATCTCTGCCATTTACCCATGGAACACTGTAATCCATATAAAACTAAACCAAACTTATAAGAGATGGTGGTCAAAGGGGACACAGGGAAGGATTTCATTGACTGAGGAATATCAAGGACATCCTATGGAATACTATGGTAAGTGTGGGACCTTCTCAGGACACAAAAATATCTGTATGTGACTAGAATGATACATTTGAGAGTGAAAGATGGCAGAGTCGATTGTGGCCCCTGAGTGATTAGTTAGCTTGAGAGTGAAAACACACACACAGACACACACCAGGATGACATTCCAGTTAGTGCTGAGTAACCCTATACATTTGTTTTTGAGGTTCCTCCTTTTGTGGCAGGCCTAAGCAAGGTCACTCCAGTAAAGGAAGGGTCTGTTGATATTTTATGTGTCTTGCAATTAATTGCTTTTTGACACAGATGAAATTCAATGGAGCATTATTAACATCACATATTATAATTTCTACAAGTTTTATCAAATGGAAGGTCTTGGCCAAAGGATATATTCCACTGCTGCTGTTACATATCAGTTGCACTAAAGGCTGGAAATTGAAACCCAGCCTCTAGCTGCTGGGCTTGTCATTGTTCAAAGCAAGTTGTCTCTGCCTAAGAATAAGGTTGTGTGTGCATGTGTGCATGTGTGCTCAGTCATGTTCAACTCTTTGAAACGCTATGGACTGTAGCCCACCAGGCTCCTCTTTCCATGAGATTCTCCAGACAAGAATACTAGAGTTGATTGTCATTTCCTTCTGCAGAAGATCTTCCTGATCCAAGGACCAACTTTCCCCAATTCTTTGGTATTTTCTGTGCTACAGAGAGATTTAGTAAGAACTACTAAAGATCATTAACAGCCAACTATTACCCTGTGGCTCTCAACTTGGTTTTTCCAAACCAGAGAAAAAAGAAAAATTCCAACACTATTTGTGACAGTTTTAGCCATACAAGTCAAAGATGCTTACAAAATGCAATACAGTGATATTTATAAAAAAAGTAATCATATTGCATTACCCAATCTTTCACAATCTTTTTGTCTGAAAAATTGACACACCCTTACTTTCATCTCACTTGTTTATGAATATTGATCACATATATTCACAAAGAAAACAGCAATTACTTAACAATACATTCTGTAATAATTTATTTTAACAAGGCCCCTTTCAGTTCTGGAAGTTATAGCTTTACAACAGTGTGCAGCATTCTACTTAGGCAGAAATATGTATGCTACTTGTTATTAAAATGCTAAAAATGACTTTTTCCCCCCAAAACACCAAACTTTGAATGTAATAGTAAACTGAGTGAAGGGAGAGTGATAGAGACAAATACAGATTTCAGTATATTCTATACAAAGAAAAGCATTTTCCATTCACAGTGTTCTATTGGGATTGGTTCAGTGTCAGTGGAGACACTGGCTGACCAGACATGAGCCATATGTCACTAAGCACAGGTTTAACTTCACTGCAGGAAATGCTATAAACAGCAGAGTAACCAGTGGTAAGCAGAGGAAAGCTGAGGGTTCCTACATGTAACTAAAGCTTCCTCATCCTTGGTATTTTGCTGACAAATGTCAAAATTAACTTACCCTCTGACAACAGTTTTGGAAAGTGTTTGCAATGTAATTTGTTTAGCCACTTATTATTATTATCTTAATATCAGTGCCCTGTAACAGGAAAATAAGAGATTAAACAATGAAACTAACTGCTAACATTTGATGAAATCATCAAATGATGAAATCACACAAACTGACAAAGAAAAACAGAATTTTAATTTGATTGTATCCTACAGGAACAGTGCTGGAATAGACAAGGCAGGACTTCTAATGCGACACTTTCCAGAAAAAATGACCTGCGTATGAAGAAAGTAACTTCTATGGCATAGCCACATTTCAGATTCTATTTATCATCCATGGGTACTCAGTTTCTCCATTTGGGTTGAGATGGCATAATAATTTAGGATCTATGAGGAATTGGTCAGATGGTCGATACAAAAATCAGATTGATTATATTCTTTGCAGTCAAAAATGGAGAAGCACTATACAGTCAGGAAAAACAAGACCGGGAGCTGACTGTGGCTCAGACCATGAACTCCTTATTGCCAAATTCAGACTTAAACTGAAGAAAGAAGGGAAAATCACTAAACCATACAGGTATGACCCAAATCAAACCCCTTACGATTATATAGTGAAAGTGAGAAATAGATTCAAGGGATTAGATCTGATAGACAGAGTGCCTGAAAAACTATGAACGGAAGTTCATGACATTGTACAGGAGGCAGGGATAAAGACAATTCCCAAAAAAAGGAATGCAAAAAGGCCAAATGGATGTCTGAGGAAGCCTTACAAATAGCTGTGAAAAGAAGAGAAGCAATGGTCAAAGGAGAAAGGGAAAGATATACCCATTTGAATGCAGAGTTCCAAAGAAGAGCAAGGAGAGATAAGAAAGCCATCCTCAGCGATCAATGCAAAGAAATAGAGGAAAACAATAGAATGGGGAAGACTAGAGATCTCTTCAAGAAAATGACAGATACCAAAGGGAACATTTCATGCAAAGATGGGCACAATAAACGACAGAAATGGTATGGACCTAACAGAGGCAGAAGATATTAAAAAGAGGTGGCAAGAATACACAGAAGAACTATACAAAAAAGATCTTTATGACCCAGATAATCACGATTGTGTGATCACTCACCTAGAGCCAGACATCCTGGAATGCAAAGTCCAGTGGGTCTTAGGAAGCATCACTATGAACAAAGCTAGTGGAGGTGATAGAATTCCTGTTGAGCTATTTCAAATCCTGAAAGATGATGCTGTGAAAGTGTTGCACTCAATATGTCAGCAAACTTGGAAAACTCAGCAGTGGCCACAGAACTGGAAAAGGTCAGTTTTCATTCCAATCCCAAAGAAAGACAATGCCAAAGAATGCTCAAACTACCGCACAATTGCACTCATCTCACACGCTAGTAAAGTAATGCTCAAAATTCTCCAAGCCAGGCTTCAGCAATATGTGAACCGTGAATTTTCAGATGTTCAATCTGGATTTAGAAAAGCCAGAGGAACCAGAGATCTAATTGCTGACATCCACTGGATCATCAAAAAAGCAAGAGAGCTCCAGAAAAACATCTACTTCTCAAGATTGCTTTGGCAATCTTGAGAAAGAAGAATGGCATGGAGAAATCAACCTGCCTGACTTCAGCCTATACTACAAAAAACAATCATCTAGATAGTATGGTACTGGCACAAAGACAGAAACATAGATCAATGGAACAAAATAGAAAGCCCCAAGATAAATCCATGTACCTATGGACACCGTATCTTTGACAAAGGAGGCAAGAATATACAATGGAGAAAAGATAATCTCTTTAACAAGTGGTGCTGGGAAAACCGGTCAACCACTTGTAAAAGAATGAAACTAGAACATTTCAAACACCATACACAAAAATAAACACAAAATGGATTAAAGATCTAAATGTAAGACCAGAAACTATAAAATTCCTAGAGAAAAGCATAGGCAAAACATTCTTTGACGTAAATCATAGCAGGATATTTTATGACCCACCTCCAGAGTAATGGAAATAAAAGCAAAAATACACAAATGGGACCTAATTAAACTTAAAAGCTTTTGCACAATGAAGGAAACTATAAGCAAGATGAAAAGACAGCCTTAAGAATGGGAGAAAATAATAGCAAATGAAGCAACTGACAAACAACTAATCTCAAAAATATACAAGAAACTCCTGCAGCTCAATTCCAGAAAAATAAGCGACCCAATCAAAAAATGGGCCAAAGAATTAAACATACATTTCTCCAAAGAAGACATACAGATGGCTAACAAACACATGAAAAGATGCCCAACATCACTCATGATCAGAGAAATGCAAATCAAAACCACAATGAGGTACCATCTCACACCAGTCAGAATGGTTGCTATCCAAAAGTCTACAAGCAATAAATGCTGGAGAGGGTACAGAGAAAAAGAAACCCTCTTACACTGTTGGTGGGAATGCAAACTAGTACAACCACTATGGAGAACAGTGTGGAGATTCCTTAAAAAACTGGAAATAGAACTGCCATATGACCCAGCAATTCCACTGATGGGCATACACACCGAGGAAACCAGAATTGAAAGAGACACATGTACCCCAATGTTCATCGCAGCACTGTTTATAATAGCCAGGACATGGAAGAAACCTAGATGTCCATCGGCAGAAGAATGGATACAAAAGCTGTGGTAGATATACACAATGGAATATTACTCAGTTATTAAAAAGAATGCATTTAGATCAGCTCTAATGAGGTAGATGAAACTGGAGCCTATTATAGAGAGCCAAGTAAGTCAGAAAGAAAAACACCAATACAGTATATTAACACATATATATGGAATTTAGAAAGATGGTAATGATGACCATATATACGAGACAGCAAAAGAGACACAGATGTAAAGAACAGACTTTGGGCTCTGTGGGAGAGGGCGAGGGTGGGATGATTTGAGAGAATAGCATTGAAACACGTATATTATCATATGTGAAATAGATCGCCAGTCCAGGTTCAATGCATGAGACAGGGTGCTTGGGGCTGGTGCACTGGGATGACCCTGAGAGATGGTACAGGGAAGGAGGTGGGAGAGGGGTTCAGGATGGGAAACCCGTGTATACCCATGGCGGATTCATGTTGATGTATGGCAAAACCAATACAAAATTGTAAAGTAATTAGCCTCCAATTAAAAGACATAAATTTATTAAAAAAAATAAAACTCAACATTCAGAAAACAAAGATCATGGCATCTGGTCCCATCACTTCATGGCAAGTAGATGAGGAAACAATGGAAACAGTGACAAATTTTATTTGGGGGGGGCTCCAAAATCACTGCAGGTGGTGACTGCAGCCAGGAAATTAAAAGACGCTTGCTCATTGGAGAAAAGTTATGACCAACCTAGACAGCATATTAAAAAACAGAGACATGACTTTGCCAACAAAGGTCCATCTAGTCAAGGCTATGGTTTTTCCAGTGGTCATGTATGGATGTGAGAGTTGGACTGTGAAGAAAGCTGAGTGTGAAAGAATTGATGCTTTTGAACTGTGGTTTGGTGAAGACTCTTGATAGTCCCTAGGACAGCAAAGAGATCCAACCAGTCCATCCTAAAAGAAATCTGTCCTGGATATTCACTGGAAGGACTGATGCTGAAGCTGACACTCTAATACTTGGCCACCTGATGCAAAGAACTGACTCATTTGAAAAGCCCCTGATGCTGGGAAGGATTGAAGGTGGGGGAAGGGGATGAGGATGGTTGGATGGCATCACCGACTCAAAGGACATGAGTTTGAGTAAACTCTGGGAGTTGGTGATGGACTGGGAGGTCTGGCATGCTGCAGTCCATGGGGTCCCAAAGAGTTGGACACGACTGAGCAACTAAACTGAATGAGGAGTTGAGTGTTATTTTTTTAAGTCTGTTCATTTTCCTAAAGTATGAATGAGTTTTTTCAGACCCACAAACCATGATGCAAATACAGGGAATATTTATCAGCACTGGGTCAAGTCTGGTAATGTATCATTTCCACCACCACCACCTGGTCTCACAAGCACGTATATTGTCCTCCTCTGCAAGATGGTTAGTATTAACATAAAGTTTGCCATTGCCACAAACAACAAAGGAGCAAATGGTCCTAAGTCTGTGACATAGAATCAGAGAGAAAATTTTGGGATTGTAAAAGATTCTTCCTCTTCTTTAGGGAATAACTTTACCTACTGTCCTGCAGTGAACTTTGTTAGGTTTTTGATAAGGCTAACCCCAGGGAGAAAGAAGTCATGCATTTACACTGTATATAGTTCCAGATGACAGTTTTGACTGACTACACGTAAGAGTTCAAAATAAAGGGCTTCAGTTTAGTTCAGTCACTCAGTTGTGTCCGACTCTTTGAGACCCCATGAATCACGGCACACTAGGCCTCCCTGTCCATCACCAACTCCGGGAGTTCACTCAGACTCACGTCCACCCGGTCAGTGATGCCATCCAGCCATCTCATCCTCTGTTGTCCCCTTCTCCTCCTGACCCCAATCCCTCCCAGCATCAGAGTCTTTTCCATTGAGTCAACTCTTCGCATGAGGTGGCCAAAGAACTGGAGTTTCAGCTTTAGCATCATTCCTTCCAAAGAACACCCAGGCCTGATCTCCTTCAGAATGGACTGGTTGGATCTCCTTGCAGTCCAAGGGACTCTCAAGAGTCTTCTCCAACACCACACTTCAAAAGCATCAATTCTTCGGCACTCAGCCTTCTTCACAGTCCAACTCTCACATCCATACATGACCACAGGAAAAACCATAGCCTTGACTAGATGGACCTTTGTTGGCAAAGTAATGTCTCTGCTCTTCAATATGCTATCTAGGTTGGTCATAACTTTCCTTCCAAGGAGTAAGCGTCTTTTAGTTTCATGGCTGCAGTCACCATCTGCAGTGATTTTGAAGCCCAAAAAAATAAAGTCTGACACTGTTTCCACTGTTTCCCCATCTATTTCCCATGAAGTGATGTGATCGGATGCCATGATCTTCATTTTCTGAATGTTGAGCTTTAAGCCAACTTTTTCACTCTCCTCTTTCACTTTCATCAAGAGGCTTTTTAGTTCCTCTTCACTTTCCACCATAAGGGTGTAACCACAGTTATTCATTAAATAACTTGTGGCTAAAATTGATTAATAGATGTGATAAAATAAATAGTTCATTTCCTACATAGGAGAAGAAGGAAAAAAAAAAGAGAAAAGAAAGCTTTCTATAACTTACAGAGTTACTAAACATTCTCAACTGCAATAATATCCTCAATTAGAATTAATTTGCAATCAACTTTGAAAGTAGAGGCTGGAAAAAGCAAAGGAGGGAAAAACTTCAACCAAAAAGAACTATGATAAGAATGAAAGTATGAAATAGCTTGGAAGTAGATTTGAGAAAAACTAAATCTTGAATCATTCCATTCAGTTCATATTAGGAAATATTTAATTGAGTAGATACTCTATATAAATGTTGCATCAAGATCTGTGAGTGATACAAAAGTATAAAAAACATTATTCTCTTTTTCCTAGAAGTCCAAAGTACAGTGAGGAGAATCAGATATCTCAGTGTTGCCCAGGGACCAGCTGTACCAAAATCACTGGGACTGCATGTTAAAAATGCACATTCCATTAATCACTCAGAAAATGTAAAAGTTACCTTCCAACTGGAGATGTTCAGAATATTTTCTTTCTTCAGTTGAAATTAGTCCAGAACCTTGAATTCTCTGTGGACCTATCTAACCGAGAACCATTGGGCCAAATTATTATCATATCAAAATTATAAGATAATTTTTTTCATTTTTTTCTTCTTAGTTTACTTGAAAAATAAGATGGAAATACAAAGGAAACAAATTCATTCATATTTTCCTTCCAACCATGAACATTTGCATATTTCAGATTCTAACACAGGATGATTAAATTGTCATCTTTTGTAAATTGTTTGAAAATTTTAAGACGTGAGTTTTTTTTTCCCCTTGATTTCTCATCAGTGGTTATCTTAACTTGATAAAAGAGGAAAAGATGATAAGTAATCTAAGTGTTGTTGTTCAGTATTGTATGAGAGAGATGGAGAAATCAAGCAATTAGTCAGCCTTAGGAGTAACTATGGAGAAGGAAATGGCAACCCACTCCAGTGTTCTTGCCTGGAGAATCCTGGGGACGGGGGACCTCGTGGGCTTCTGTCTACGGGGTCGCACAGAGTCGGACATGACTGAAGCGACTTAGCAGCAGCAGCAGCAGCAGGAGTAACTAATTTTAAAAGATGTGGACTATACATATGACAGAGCAAACTTTGGGAAAATGGATCAAGAAAAAATAGTCATGTGTATCTGAACATAAAGCAGAACAGTGCTAAGACAGAAGTAAATACCACAACATGATTACTGTGTTGCAGCAGTTTTGGAAGTAAAAATTGGCAAAAGCAGGAGAGGACATAAGAAAGAAGTGAAAGAACAAGAATGTGATCAAATGAAAGAAGGAATTAGCACAGAAGATACGGGTATAAGACATGACATATTCTGATTTTTTCATTGGCCATTCAAGATCTGATCATATTTCCCAACTTACCCTTAATTAAGAAACTGAAATTGAGAACTCAGCAATGTTCTCGTCATGAACCAAGTGTAGTTGAGATGATTGCATCCATCTATTCATCTCAGGGGCAGAAATTTCAATCATGAGAAAATTATGCATACCAAGAGAGGAGCTTTGAGGCTGGGTGTTGAGCAGTGTCAATCCTTTTCTCTTTGATCATTGATCATCATACATGCAGGCGTGCATGCGTGCTCAGTCACTAAGTTGTGTCTGACTCTTTGTGACCCCGTGGACTGTAGCCCACCAGGCTCCTCTGTCCACAGGATTTTCCAGGCAAGGATACTGGAGTGCATTGCCATTTTCTCATCCAGGGGCTCTCCCCATCCAGGGGTCGAATCTGCGTCTCCTGCATTGGCAGGCGGATTCTTTACCATTGAGCCACCTTGTGTTAAAGCACACAGACCTGGTAAATCAGAAACTTTTGGATCAGGACACCCAAGAACCTGTATTAATGACATTCATACATAATCAGAGATTTTATTTTCTAATTTAAGAACACGTTGAGAAATACTATAATGTATCTTCACTTAGCATAACATAGGAAAGGGAGGAAGAGAGAGAACATAACTTAAATGGGAGAAGGGGATATGAAGAGCATCTCTTCGAGAAGCAGATTGATGAGCTCAGCAGAATGATTGGTATTTTCTTGGGTACATATAGAAAAGATGGATATATATCAATCATAGGGAATAGTTATAACAAAAGCTCAGAGGCAAAATAAATCAAAACTCTCAAGGATATTTAAATAGCTGCTAATGGAGTACAACGAGAAAATAAAGCAATATAAAAGATGGGCTAAACCAGTGAGAACTTTGAATTCTAGATAACTATTATGGATAGTTAACACCATATAATCAAAAAAATAAAGAGGCACAGATGTCTGAGGATACACAAGACGAAATCAGATAAAGTTATATAAAGGGCAATTCAGGTGAGAAGAACCAAAAGAAAGATTCACTAGGGCAATATGGAGGAATCTCATAAATACAGTGAAAGTGAAAGTGTTAGTCGCTCAGTTGTGTCTGACTATTTGCGACCCCATGGACTGTAGTCTTCCAGGCTCCTCTGTCTGTGGAATTCTCCAGGCAAGAATACTGGAGTGAGTAGTCATTCCCTTCTCCAGGGGATCTTCCCGACCCAGGGAACGAACCCATATGGCCTGCATTGTAGGCAGATTCACCGTCTCA
The DNA here is from genome assembly GCF_029407905.1 of Bubalus kerabau. NCBI lineage: Eukaryota > Metazoa > Chordata > Mammalia > Artiodactyla > Bovidae > Bubalus > Bubalus kerabau. Next base: position 45,348,435 of record NC_073633.1, read on the forward strand.
GTCACCAGGGAAGCCCCATAGATATAAAGGGATCAACGTAAGACATAGTCATTGTGGAAGATACCTAGAATACACCTGAATTTAAAGGAATTTGGGTTTTATTTTGTTATATTTTGAGCATAGGAATGATAGCATCTGACATTAATATAAAATGGTAGCAATGCAAATTTTTTTAAAAATGAAATTAATAGAAATTACAAAATATTGAAGATCTGAACTTTAAGCTAAATTATCCACTTCAATAAATGACAGCAAAAAATCACATACTGCACCAAATTATATATCTGCAAGACTTCCCATACACATCCTCTTCACCATACACATTCCTTTCACATCCACAAATGTGCTATTAATATTAATAATATTTAAGGTGTATATTATATAATGCTTACTATGTACCAGGAGCTATACTATGTATCTTAACATATGTTAATTTAATCCTTACTCTGAGATAGGTACCATTCCCCTCATTTGGCAGATGAAGAAATTAAGACTCAGAAAGATGAAATTATTTTCCCAGGGTCACAGAGCAGGTAACATGCTAACCATTGTGCCCTAATGCCTCCTAAGCAATTTCCAAATTATTCCTCTCCAGTACCTTTTCCTCTTCCTAATCTGATCAAAGTTACTCTCATCTCTTACCTCAACTGCATGACAGTCTCTAAATGAATGTTTCTGCCTTCAGTTTTATCTTTTTTCAAGTCACTCTCCATGATGCCATCACACCAGGTGTTCTAAAATGCAAGCCATAGCATTCCTTTGCCCTTAGGCAACAATAAGATATATTGTTTATACAAAACACACAGTTGCAGAAACTCTTAATCACAGAGAGAGAAAAATTCAGGCAAATTGGTTACGGCTTGTCTTGGTTTTATAAATAGAGATATTAAGTGCTATCGATCTCTGGAGTAGAATAATCTATCATTCCTTCCTCTCTACAGAGAAATCATTAATTTTGTTTCATTGAAGACATTTGTATCAGTCAAGTTCTTGTCAGGAATCAGATGCCACACTCAAAAAAGCACGCTAGAAAAGATAGTAATGAAGAAACTGTTTAGCAAGGAATAGGTGGAGTTAAGGGAAACAGCAAGGGCAGTGAAGACCGCCAGGACCAGTAAAAGTAGGAAGTCATGCCCCCACCTGGGCAAGGAAAGACAAGTAGTCTGAATCCAGCCAGATCAATGAACAGAGAGGGAAACCCACAGGAGTCACTGATTAGGCAGAGAACAGAGCCACTGACAAACTGTGGTCCCCTAGCAAGCTAGTGAAATAACCAGCTCCAACTTCCTCTAAGGACCAATCAGGGCCTGTGGTCCCTCGGGCCTAATCAAGTCAGAACCTGGATGAATAGGGAGCCCAGTCAAGTCAGCCCACATAGGGCTGCCTGTCATGGAACAGAGCGAGGTAGACAAGGGAAGACAGTGAATAAGAAAACAATAATAGGAGAATATCCAGCACATTTGTCTGCCTTTATATGTAACAGTCTAGTTTTTGACACAGAATTATGTGAATTAAGGCTTATCTGAATGTAAGAAACAAGCACATCATTTGACTCAGCAACAGGGAGGCTTGCTGGGCTTCCATTTTCTATTGCTTTTCTATTGCCTTATGGCTGGAATTGTCTTGCCTCTCATTTACCACAAAATCAATGATTTTGGCAGGTAGAGACATGTATAAACCTTTATTGCCAACAAATAAATCCTAATGCAGAGTAAGTCCAGATTAGTGTACTCATTTTCCAGAAATATATTTCTTTACTCCTCAAGGCTCTTAGAATTGCTTACCATCATAGTTTATTTATAATGTAAACCACTACACAAAACATAAATATAGCATATACACATGCATATGTGTGTGAATATTTTATTTTTTAATATACCTGGCTCTGTGTTACATATTTCATATAACATTACTCATTTAACATTTACTAATTTTGGATAGTGTGTATCATTCTCATTATCATTTAGCATGGAAGAATTCTGAATAAAGAAGAGGGAATGCCAACAACAAAAGTTCACATTTTAAGGAAAAAGTGGAAGCAAGGGTTGAAACCACAGGAATCTAGTGCTACATTATACTAAGTCACTTCAGTCGTGTCCGACTCTGTGCGACCCCATAGACGGCAGCCCACCAGGCTCCCCCGTCCCTGGGATTCTCCAGGCAAGAACACTGGAGTGGGTTGCCATTTCCTTCTCCAATGCATGAAAGTGAAAAGTTAAAGTGAAGTCACTCAGTCGTGTCCGACTCTTAGTGACCCCAGGGATTGCAGCCTAACAGACTCCTCCATCCATGGGATTTTCCAAGCAAGAGTACTGGAGTGGGGTGCCATTGCCTTCTCCGAGTGCCACATTATACTCAATGTTTAAGTTTTACCACCTACAGCTATAGACTCACATAGAGTAATGTACTATCATATATTTGTTTCTGGAGAACAAAAATACTTGTTACCCCAGGGTAACATTAACAAATTTAGTCTAGAAGCTCGTTCATGATAGAGGATTGAGGTAAATATTTAAGCACCACTTTATGTCTATACATACACACACACACACTTTTTTCATCTGAGAACTCCACAGCAGCAGAGAGGAATAAATGAAAGTGCTAAGCACTGTCTGAAACACAATGTGGATTTAGGCACAAATTCCTGAAGAAATAGAAAAGGAAAGATTTTTCTCTACACAGTGTTCATCTCCTACTGTGAAATCTTCTATTTCTACCAACCCAGGGAAACTTCAATGATCAGCTGAGGGCAGTTCAAAACAGAAGTGTGCAGAGAACATATAAATCAGAGGATCTATTGTTCATCTTTCAGTGCGTACTACCAAAATTGATGCTAATATCATGCTGAATTTTAAAGATTTTAAGTAATACAAGCCTATTTTCACTATTCATGCACTTTAAGCACTATCAGAAGAGCCCTCCTTATTCCCACTTTTCATCGCACTGCCATACTCCTGGAACAAATTGGTGGATGTGAATTCATAGGTCTGTCTGAAAGACCTGTGTCCCTGATGCATGTGTATCGGCCGGTTTTGCTTTTTATTTACTTATTTTTGTTTTTATTCTCTCAGGAGTCACTTCAGTCACTCAGTCGTGTCTGATTCTTTGCGACCCCATGAATTGCAGCATGCCAGGCCTCCGTGTCCATCACCAACTCCTGGAGTTCACCCAAACTCATTGTCCATCGAGTCAGTGATGCCATTCAGCTATCTCATCCTCTGTCGTCCCCTTCTCCTCCTGACCCCAATCCCTCCCAGCATCAGAGTCTTTTCCAATGAGTCAACTCTTCGCATGAGGTGGCCAAAGTACTGGAGTTTCAGCTTTAGCATCAGTCCTTCCAAAGAACACCCAGGACTGATCTCCTTTAGAATGGACTGGTTGGATCTCCTTGCAGTCCAAGGGACTCTCAAGAGTCTTCTCCAATACCACAGTTCAAAAGCATCAATTCTTCGGTGCTCAGCCTTCTTCACAGTCCAACTTTCACATCCATACATGACCACTGGAAAAACCATAGCCTTGACTAGACAGACTTTCTTGGCAAAGTAATGTCTCTGCTTTTGAATATGCTATCTAGGTTGGTCAAAACTTTCCTTCCAAGGAGTAAGCGTCTTTTAATTTCATGGCTGCAGTAACCATCTGCAGTGATTTTGGAGCCCAAAAAAATAAAGTCTGACACTGTTTCCACTGTTTCCCCATCTACTTCCCATGAAGTGATACAGGATGCCATAAATAACAATCATCAAAGAAGTAGCCTTGCACAAAATATTTTATTGAAGTTAGCATTATAAATATGAGACAAGAAATAACATAAGTGGATAACCTCAGGGTTTTGGAAAAATAAGTAGTGGGTTCTTTTAGAATCTGCTGTCTGTCTAGCCAATTAAGATAAAGGAGAATGCAAGTGTTTTAGAGGGCACTGCATCCCCAAAGAAATGAGATGAGAATCATGGCAACATTTGTTAACACTCACATTTTGGATAACCTGAACAGAGCAGATGTGAGAAAATTCTTAACTGAGGCTGGGCTTTGATCTTAACTGATTACTTGATAAACAACATGTATGTGATGTCCCATTAACCAATCCATATTTTTTTAATGGTGTGTATATTATAAACTAGGGGAAATTTTTTTTCAAATGCTTAAGGGGACACATCAGATATCATCTGGGACAGACCAGAAGACAGAAACAATAGGAAGAGAGAGGTAGGTTATGCTGAGAACCAGAAAGAATTGGCCCAGTGAAATATGAAACGCAGGGGAAAAGTACGTGCTCTTACTCCACACCAACAAGTAGTGGCCAGGTGAGAATATGGTCTCATTGTTCATAAATCTCTTTTTTTTTCTAAAGACAAGAGGAAAATGTATGCATGTGTGTGTGTGTGTGTGTGTGTGTGTGTGTGTGAAATCTCCTCCCATTTCAGTGCTGGCAACTGATGCAAAAACCTTTGAGACATTGTGCAGGCAGGCATTCTGTACTCCAGTCCACACACATCTGCAGGTATGCAACAGCCCACAGGCCACCAACTGTGCCCTCAATTATAGATAAAGGACATCATTTTTATGCATGTGACTGTTTTCTCTATCAATGTTCTGACAGGGTTTTGTTTGCTTTGTTGATTTTTTAACAAAGTTAAAAAATTTTTAAACTTTCTAGGTTTCAAATTATCATCCAGCAGCAAGATCCCCATTTCTTTTTTCCACTCTGAATTGCCAAAGTGTTGAACTGGATCAACTCATTTTTTACATATATTTATAGCATAAGCAAGGCAAGATTTTGTTGTTTTCATTGGATTCAAGTAGTCTTGTTTATCATTATTTCTTAAACTTTGTATTCTGTTTAAGAATTACCTAAAACCACTACAATATTGTAAGTAATTAGCCTCCAAATAAAATAAATAAATAAACTTAAAAAAAAAAAAAATGAATTACCTAAAACCAAAGCAGTACTTGTATGCCCTAGGGGTTTATTTTCTTAAGTATGTCAAGAAAGAAGAAAGACAAAGAAAGGGAGGAAGAGAGGGAGAAGAAAAGCAGAAAAGGAAGAAAAGGAAAAGAACACAAGAGATGGTGTCAAACTGCTATGGGAAGGTTCAAGTGAATCTTCCTAATTGCCGAAATAGAAAAATACCTGCATGTGTCTGAGTTTATGGAAAACTTTAGAAGTTCTCACTTCCCATGAATAAACACAGTATGTGTTCGTACTATACGATTCAAGTGTGGTTTATTTTCTTACAGAAACAAAAGTAGAGATGTTTATGATCATTCAGTAAGTTCTTTTTCTGAATGTTCTGACTTTGAAGAAATTTTGAAAACTATAAGTCATAAATACTAGGTCATAATGCCTCAAAATCTCATAGTAAAAATTCCAAGTGTTGACTATTACATATTAATTGCTGTTAGTGAATATGTAAAATCTGACACTGAGGGATAATCAGAAACAGATACAAAATTAATTATCTCAAAACTCTAGGTAAGCTAGCAGTCATTTTATAATGATAAAACTGAAGCAAAAGGAAATTAAATGATTTCCCCAAAGTCACTTCTTTGGAAGTCAGAGTGAGACTTTAAAATTTAGTTCAAAACATTAAATATGGAGTGAAATAAAGTCCTCTCTATTTGTAGAAAGAAGCAAAATCAAAGACATGAAATACTTAGATGTAAAATATCTTATGCACAAACATTTCAATAATATTCAGACTGACATTGTTCTATTTTATTTTCTAGAAATAGCTGCTGGAAAACCATTTAGGCTAGAAATATTAAGGCATACCAATTTAAAAGGAAGAATATTAAAATAAATGTAACCATATCCACATGTATATTTCATAAATAGCAATTTTAAGTGGGTTCCATTCCTGTCATTTTTATGAGTGATTTACAGATTACCTAATAAAAATTTTCATTTATATTAAGCATTTTATATATCAATTGATTTATTTTTACATATTTAGACCTAAAATTGATATACATGAGAATTCTTCTATACATTTGTGGTACATTACTCTATATATATAACATAAATTCTACTTGACACATTAGCTGCTATAGTTTGTGCTTTGAATAACTGGGATATACAAAGAAATGAAGAGAAAAGAGGATATATTTTCCAAGGATTATTTATATAAGATATCCCATAATTCAATAAAACATTAAAAGGCATAATCTATGAACATTTGGTAAACTTTAATCCGGAAAAGCAGTACTCTGACAGTAAAATTAAGTTATGCCCGTGAAAAGTGAGGCTTAAATGTACAGTACGTTTTTATCTATGACAAGGTATAAACAGAATAACTTGTATTCCCCTGTCCATTTCAATCATGACATAAGGTAATAGACCTTTTATATCATAAAGATTTTTTGCATCAACAGAAAAAATTCAAATATTTTATACTTAGACCCCAAAATCTATGTAAGTGATTTCTCAAAGAACCACAGACTATTACAATCTCCTTTCTGACATTCAAATATGAATGAGTGAAATGAGGAAGCATTTAAACAGAATGGGAAAGACTAGAGATCTCTCCAAGAAAATTAGAGATACCAAGGGAACATTTCATGCAAAGATGGGCACAATAAAGGACAGAAATGGTATGGACCTAACAGAAGCAGAAGATATTAGGAAGAGGTGGCAAGAATACACAGAAGAACTGTACAAAAAAGATCTTCACAACCAAGATAATCATGATGGTGTGATCACTCACCTAAAGCCAGACATCCTAGAATGTGAAGTCAAGTGGGCCTTAGGAAGCTTCACTACGAACAAAGCTAGTGGAGGTGATGGAATTCCAGTTGAGCTATTTCAAATCCTGACAGATGATCCTGTGAAAGTGCTGCACTCAATATGCCAGCAAATTCGGAAAACTCAGCAATGGCCACAGGACTCTAAAGGGTCAGTTTTAATTCCAATCCCAAAGAAAGGCAATGCCAAAGAATGCTCAAACTACATCACAATTGCACTTATCTCACATGCTAGTAAAGTAATGCTCAAAATTCTCCAAGCCAGGCTTTAGCAATACATGAACTATGAACTTAAAGATGTTCAAGCTGGTTTTAGAAAAGGCAGAGGAACCAGAGATCAAATTGCCAACATCCGCTGGATCATTGAAAAAGTAAGAGAGTTCCAGAAAAACATCTATTTCTGCTTTATTGACTATGCCAAAGCCTTTCACTGTGTGGATCACAATAAACTGTGGAAAATTCTGAAAGAGATGGGAATACCAGACCACCTGACCTGCCTCTTGAGAAATCTGTATGCAGGTCAGGAAGCAACAGTTAGAACTGGACATGGAACAACAGACTGGTTCCAAATAGGAAAAGGAGTATGTGAAAACTGTATATTGTCCCCCTGCTTATTTAACTTCTATGCAGAGTACATCATGAGAAACGCTGGGCTGGAAGAAGCACAAGCTGGAATCAAGATTGCTGGGAGAAATATCAATAACCTCAGATATGCAGATGACACCACCCTTATGGCAGAAAGTGAAGAGGAACTCAAAAGCCTCTTGATGAAAGTGATAGAGGAGAGTGAAAAAGTTGGCTTAAAGCTCAACATTCAGAAAATGAAGGTCATGGCATCTGGTCCCATCACTTCATGGCAAATAGATGGGGAAACAGTGGAAACAGTGTCTGACTTAATTTTGGGGGGCTCAAAAATCACTGCAGATGGTGATTGCAGCCATGAAATTATAAGACGCTTACCCCTTGGAAGAAAAATTATGACCAACCTAGATAGCATATTCAAAAGCAGAGACATTACTTTGCCAACAAAGGTCCATCTAGTCAAGGCTATGGTTTTTCCAGTGGTCATGTATGGATGTGAGAGTTGGACTGTGAAGAAAGCTGAGCGCTGAAGAATTGATGCTTTTGAACTGTGGTGTTGGAGAAGCCTCTTGAGAGTCCCTTGGCCTGCAAGGAGATCCAACCAGTCCATTCTAAAGATCAGGCCTGGGTGTTCTTTAGAAGGAGTGATGCTAAAGCTGAAACTCCAGTACTTTGGCCACCTCATGCAGAGAGTTGACTCATTGGAAAAGACTCTGATGCCGGGAGGGATTGGGGGCAGGAGGAAAAGGGGACCACAGAGGATGAGATGGCTGGATGGCATCACCGACTCGATGGACATGAGTTTGAGTGAACTCTGTGAGTTGGTGATGGACAGTCCTGGCATGCTGCAATTCATGGGGTCGCAAAGAGTCTGACATGACTCAGGGACTGAACTGAACTGAGTGAATATCCTTGCCCATCTAAATCCAAATATCTTCAAAAAGTAAAGAAAGAAAGACAGTGTCAATGAAAGAATTACATATTTCTGGATAATGCAATGTCTCTGCATGCTTTTATGAGGTTTAGAGCTGCAGGATTTATCCATTATAATGAACTTCAGGCTGGACTAGTTTTAGTTTATTTTAATAGCTTTTTTGAGGTATAACTGATTTACAAATTCTGACTATATTTCATGTGTACAGTTCATTGAGTTTGAACACATGCAAACATCCATGGTACCATCACCACATGTGAGGGAATAAACACAACCAACATTTCCCAGATATTTCTTGGTTCACTTATTTATTTTGTATATGTAGTAAAATCACTTAATATGTGATGTCCCCTTGTAAAAAATTATGAAGTGTGCAACACAGCATTGTTAACTCTAGTTACTATGTTGTATGGCAGAAGTCTGGTCATGTAATATAGCTGACACTGTAGGCACCCTGAATAACAACTCTCCATTTCGTCCACACTGCCTTATGATCCAGCATTTTCACTTCTGGATGTATTAATATATTCAAAAGAATTGAAATCAAATCTTAAAGAAATATTCGTACTCTCCTTTTCATTGCTACATTATTCATAATAGCCAAAATAAGTGAATAATAGATGAATGCATAAAGAAAATGTGATATACACATACAGTGGAATATTACTCAGCATTAAAAAGAAGCTAATCCTGCTATTTGCAACAACGTGGATAAATGTGAAACATTTTGCTAAATGAAACAGCCAATCATAAAAGGAAAAAATATTGCATGATTCCACTTACATGAGTTATCTAAAATAGTCAAATTCACAGAAGTCAAGAATACAATAGTAGTTGCCAGGGATTGGGGATATGCGGAAAATGGGCCAAGGCCCTTTGTTTCATACTGTTTTTTTTTTAAATTGGTATTTAAAAATTCATTTTTTAAAATAGGTATTTAAAAATTCAATTCTTAATACGAAACAGGTTTACTAATAAAAATTTTTATGATGAAACTTTTGTGAACTGCAGTACTGATCCATGAAGATATTCATTAAATATTAATTTAAAAATGTCAAGATTAAAGATGAACATACATAGCTGCATAAGCATATATCAATTCAGAAAAGGGCAATATTGCTTTCAAGATCAGAGAACATATTTTCATGAAAAAGTACTCTTCTTATAAGATGACATAATTCTTCAATCAAATGCTCAGATTAAAAAGAAAACATAATTTCTGTATTTAGCCCTGAGCAGTCTGGTGTGAGCATGAAAGGAAAAGGAGCAGAAAAATCACTCTACATGTCATTATGCCAAGGAATAAAAAGGTGCTAAAATAAAATTCATACTGTAAAAACCAGTATTGTAATTTACCTCTACTCAGTTTAGTTTACAAACACAGACATCTGAAAAAAGTTCTGTTTCACAAAAATGAGCATCTTGACACAACTGCCTTACAGACTCTCCCACTTCATCCTACTCTGCCTCATGCAGTGTTTCTCAACAAGTCACTTGATATTATTCTGGTTAGTTTGATATTTTACTGGAAAGCTACTGATGCTACTTGATTTTTGTTAATAAATTAGCCTACTGGGACTATCGGAAGGATAGGATTATTAGATTATTTGAATAGGATTAACGAAGACTAGCTGCCTTATTTTGTATATGCTTCATAAATTAACTAGATCACTGACATATTTGCCATTAATGATTGGTAAACTTTCTATTTTATTGGTAAGCTTTCATTTGTAAATCTCAAATGCTTAAAAAGAAGTCCTCTCTTCTTTTAACAGTGGACCCACAGATATCTTTTTCTAAAAGAAAATCCAATAAACCAATTCTCATTTAGTACATAGGGATATTTCAGCATAAAGAAATCAAAAAATTTGAGGAGACATGAATAATAGAATCAGAGGAAACAAAATCCAGGTTTTCTCATGTCTGGTCACAGTACAAATCTTTAAAATGACCTGTAGGCACCCCACTCCAGTACTCTTGCCTGGAAAAGCCCATGGATGGAGGAGCCTGGTAGGCTGCAGTCCATGGGATCGCTGAGAGTCAGACACAACTGAGCGACTTCACTTTCACTTTTCACTTTCATGCACTGGAGAAGGAAATGGCAACCCACTCCAGTGTTCTTGCTTGAAGAATCCCAGGGACGGGGGAACCTGGTCGGCTGCCAGACGTCTATGGGGTCGCACAGAGTCGGACACGACTGAAGCGACTTAGCAGCAGCAGCAGCAGTACCACGTTTACAAACATAAAATAGCAATGTTAAATTTGATTGTAAGACCATTTCATTCATCCCATAAATACTAGAGACTAGTCTCAATTCCTCCACTAACTCTCTGTGATCCTGCACAAGTTAGTCCTCTTCATTAAGCCTCAGTTTCTTCTTCTGGAAAACTAAAGCATAGACAATGCTGAAGTCTCCCATAAGCTCTTAAGCTCAGATAATTAGTGATTGATTTCCATTTGGAAATTGGCTAAGTGACCACCCTGGCTTTACTCCAGTTGAAGTTGGCAATGGCATGTCAGCACTTCATTAGCAAAACTCAGACATGCTGTAGGGTCCAAACAACACTAAAACAATGATAACAAAAAGAATTCAAATAGCCAATTTGAGTTAACACACAAAACTATAAGCCTATCATGAAAAATCTTCCCAACCCAAGGATAGGACCTGGGTCTCCTGAATTGCAAGCCGATTCTTTAAGGTCTGAGCCAACAAGGAAGCCCAAATATGTAGTCATAGTACATAACATTATTCCAAATTACAGCAAATACCAAAAGTCTAAAATATTCATTTTCATAATCATGTCTTCAAAACTATAATTCAATGATCTAACCACTTTTGTTTAACAATATGAATCTTCGTTTTACCATAATACTTACAAAATTAATTTTTGAAACTTACTGCATTTAATAGTAGTGCTTCTATCACTGCTAGCCCAAGAAACAAAACTAAGTCTTCCTCTCTCCTTCCTCCCAGTCTTCACCCTCCACTCTGATGCTCACACATGCACAAACGGAATAAGTCATTTATTAAACAAAACAAGGAAATTATTTCACAAAGTAATTCTAAATCTATTTTAGTAAGTAAAGTGTGGCAATATTAAAGGTAGTCTTAAATCCTATTTTGAACTGACAAATGAATAAGAAACAACAGTATCCTAAGGCCACATTTAAAAAAATACTTTAGGAAGTTCCCCAGTGGCCCAGTGGTTAGGACTTGGTGTTTTCACTGCTGAGGGCCCAAGTTCAATCCCTGGTTGCAAAATAAGATCCCATAAGCTGTGTGACTTGCCAAAATTACACTTTATGAATTGCAGTAATTTGTGTTTGACATGACTTCCCAGTTCCAGGTGATAAACTAACAAGTAATATTTCTAGATCCCTGAGTATTTTGAGTTGTGGGTAAGATATTCCCTCTAGCAAAATGTTGATGTTCAGACTTTGAGGGAATCACAGCTCTCAACAGAGATGATAATGACAAACTTAAAATAAGTCTAGAGTGGAGTCGTGATTCATCACATTCAAAAGGTGATAGCTAGGAAGGTTTGAAATCTCCCAATGACACACAAAAACAAAACAAAAAATTTCCTGGTTTTTTGAGGGAGAACTCTACAGCACAGCTGCACTGGAGAAAAGTTTTTTTATTTTTTGTTTTTTTTTAATTGTCTAGATTTAAGATAGAGTAGACCTATTTTTTTCATGGTGAAACATATTATATATATATATATATGCATTAAAAATCCTTTTAGTAGGAAATCTGCAAGTTTAAGTGCAGTAAATCTATTATATATAGTGTCATTTTAAAAAATACAAGTTTCTAGAGTAAGGGAGCATTATTTTAAGTTCTAATTTTATTTACCTCTTGTATAATCACATGGAGAAGGAAATGGCAACCCACTCCAGTGTTCTTGCCTGGAGAATCCCAGGGACGGGGGAGCCTGGTGGGCTGCCGTCTATGGGGTCGCACAGAGTCGGACATGACTGAAATGACTTAGCATAGCAGAGCATAGCATAACCACAGGTAAGTCACTGGATCTTCCTAAATATTAGTTTTCTCATCAGAAGTAGAGGCATAATGATCCCTCATAGGCAACCACACATTCATTCTCTAAGTCTGTGAGTTATCTTTCTTTTTTGTAAGTTCATCTGTATCAATTTCTTTTCCAATTCCACATATAGGGGATGTCAGGTTGCTGGTGGGAGGGATAGGGGAAGGAATAGTTAGGAAGTTGGGGATGAACATGTACACCACTCTGCTATGTTTAAAATGGATAACCAACTGGAACCCACTGTATGGTTTGCGAAACTCTGTTCAATGTTATGTGGCAGCCTGGATGGAAGGTGAGTTTAGGGGAGAATGGATAACATGTATATGTATGGTGGAGTCCCTTCGCTATTCACCTGAAAAATATGAAAATATTGTTAATCAGCTATACCCCAGTACAAATTTAAAAGTTTAAAAATGATACCTCATAGGGTTATTAAGAGAATTAATGAGATAATCAAGTCAAAATACATAAGAGAATAGTGGCTATATTTAAAAATTATTTAAATATATCACTCAATATCTTGCATTATTTCAAGGTTAAAGACAAATGAGCATTAGGTTACCTGAATTATTTATATTTTGCTGATGATTTTGCAAGCAAAATGCACATCTTACTGGTGTCTGACTACATTTTAAGTGTCAGAAGAACTCAGGCTATTACACGATTGATAATTCAAGTGGAATCAAATGCAAGAGACTGTGATTGCTCAGAAAGCTAGTCTTATGTGGTGGAAGGATCCCTGGGGTGCAGGTCAAGACCAAATCTGTCTTTACATAGAATGAGCAATATCTGTTGAAAAAGCCCTTAAAATCTTTGAGACTTGGATTTCCTACTGAAAATGTTAAGGAGCTATACTGCATAATTGCTAAAATAAATCTCATCTACCTTTAAATTGAGTGTTTTTTTAATATTTAGAAATAAATTATTATATTGGGGAAGGGTTTACTATAAAGCAAAAAGCATGTCCTTTATGTATAATGCTTCATTTAATTTCATTTATTAAAAGCTATTATTAATATTTACTATGTACTAACCCCTTACTCTTCTCACAATGTTGGGATTCAGCAATGAAAAAGCAGAAAAAAAATAAAACTGCCTTCATAACTTCCACATGGTAGTAGCAGAGACAGAGTGAGATAAATATATATGCCATGGTATTTGGTGGTAAGTATTATAGAGAAAAAATATATAAAGAATATAACAATAAGATTTAAAAGAAAAATTTCTGAGGTTGACGAGCTGCAATTTTCAAGAGTGGCTATGGAAAACATTCCTGAAGAGAAGACGTGAGCTAAGTCTTGATGAAGATGAAGAGAGAGAGCCACTGGGATAGGTAGGGGGAAGCCTTCCAGGATTCAGAAGCAGCAAAGCAAAGACCCAAGGTAAAATGCTCTCATTGAACAGGGCAACTGAGGGGAGAGGAATGGCAAATGAGGTCAACAGTTATAGGAGATCAGATCATGGAGGACTGTTTCATAATGGCTGAACAAGGTAGAATGTTATCACAGTCATGAGATGAATTTAAACAGCAGAAAGATATAATCTGACATACAATACACACACACACACGATCACTCTGGTTGTTGTGTTGAAAATAGACTAAAGGGAGACAGAACTTGAGGCAGGAAGACCAGTGAGGATGCTGTCAGTTTAACTCAAACAAGAAACAACAGTGGATGATACATGGACCGTTGATTATAGAGTATAAGAGAGAGAGGGCCAGGACAGCAACACTATTTGCATGACTCAGAGCAAAATAAAAAGATGCAGTTCCTGTTGAAAAACATTTAAGGAATTCAATGCAGGGCAAGCAGAACAATAAATCAAGCACAGAACTTTTCTGAGTGTGGAGCCCTGTGTGATTGCATCACAGAGTCACATACTCATGACGCTGGTCCTAGAGAGAATTCAAGGATGACTCCAAAATTTCTACCTGCGTAATGAAGTGATCGAGCTTCCACTAATACTGATTTTTTTTAATGTACTGGAAAGGAAGTTTGGGGGCCAGGAGAAAGGTCAGGAATTGTACATTCATGAGATGTCTCAGACTTCACATAGAGATGCCAAATAAGTAGCTAGATCTATGATTTGGGGGTTCAGGGAGAAGTCTGGGCTAAAGATATATATATTTAGGTATAATTCACATATCAACTCACATTAGGCCTAGAGTAAAAACAGACAATAGAGGGAAAAGGTCAACTCCTGAGAAAATGAGGAGGCTGAGAAAGAGTGGTAATGAAGAAATATAAATTCAATGGCTCTGGAGGCCAAGAGGGAAAAAAAAAAAAAGAAAGGAATGATTGACTACGATGTTAAGTGGTTTCTCACGGACTAATAAAATGATGACTAAGAATTTACTTTTACATTTAACAATACAGAAGTCATCACTGACATCAACAGCACAATTTTGGTGGAAAGAGTAATGGAGTCTGACTGTAGTAGTTTTGAGAAAGAATGAAGGAGAGAAATTAGCAGCAGCAAGTACACAGCCACCACAAATTTAGCTGAGAAGAGAAGCTGAAAATGCAGAATGGCAGTAAGAACATGGTAAAAAGAAATATATTTGATAGAAGGAATAACTGCACTTTCATAATAATCCTTTAAGTTGGCATTATTTATTCTCCTTTATTAAGTTTAGGTAACTTGCCCACAAAACTGCTAAGTGCTTCAGTCGTGTCCAACTCTGTGTGACCCCATAGACGGCAGCCCACCAGGCTCCCCTGTCCCTGGAATTCTCCGGGCAAGAATACTGGAGTGGGTTGCCATTTCCTTCTCCAATGAATGAAAGTGAAAAGTGAAAGTGAAGTCGCTCAGTCGTGTCCGACTCTCAGCAACCCCATGGACTGCAGCCCACCAGGCTCCTCTGTTGCAATAGTATGAAGCCACAGGTGATTTTATTTAAATGAACGTGCCACTTTGCATCACTGCCTTAGATCAATTGCTTAGGATCTTAGCATCTCAGGGTTTACGGTGAGAGACATTATATAAACACACTGGCTTAAAAATGGTAGGGTTTAAGATTTCAGGTTAAATGTCACCTCTTCAAAGAAGAGTAGGCTCCCTCAAGATCTCCACCACATCATATAGCATGCTTCTTTCATAGTACTCAAAACATGGGTAGTTATTTCACTTATTTCTTAATTTTTTGCTTATGT
The DNA here is from genome assembly GCF_029407905.1 of Bubalus kerabau. Taxonomy (NCBI): domain Eukaryota; kingdom Metazoa; phylum Chordata; class Mammalia; order Artiodactyla; family Bovidae; genus Bubalus; species Bubalus kerabau. Next base: position 45,363,890 of record NC_073633.1, read on the forward strand.
ACTTTTTTTTTTCTATTTCCTAACTGTAAATGAATTCAGAATTTTTTTTTAATTGGTCTCAGAATTTTTTCCACAGTACCCAGCACAATGCCCACAGTAGTATATGCTCAATAAATATTCACTAAATGAATAACCATCTTTATTTCATCCACCCCTTTCATAAGCATGCCAATGTAAAGAAAAGAAATATATATCTATCTTCAGGGATAGTCTTCTCTTTTACCAGAAGCAAAAGTACAAATATTCATTCTCTTCTAATATCTGATTCCATTTACATTTCAAACTCTAATACTGGTTATGAATGTGATGTTACATTAAATTATGGTGATAATATTTTCATATAAATTATATTATTCACTCAGCTTCTCATAAAAACTACCAGTTAAATGAAATATAAAAACAAAGGTGATATGTATAAAATGGTAATAGTGAAAAGTGAAAGTCACTCAGTCACATCTGACTCTTTGCGACCTCATGGACTATACAGTCCATGGAATTCTTCAGGCCAGAATACTGGAGTGGGTGACTGCTCTCTTCTCCAGGGGATCTTCCCAGCCCAGGAATTGAATCCAGAAAAATGTAGAGACTATGTTAAATCAGGGAATCTAGTTGTTCAAAGAGCTTCAATAATGATAATACTTTAATATATTTCACACATATAGCCATAAAATGTATCATTCAAAAATATTACTCTTGAAGCATCTGCTTAAGAATCATTCTAGCTCCAAACAGTTCATTTGCTATTTAGCATTCTACATTCCATGTTCAACGTTCTACATTGCCTACATTCTCTAACTAAAATATTTGCAACCCAAAGAGCCTTCAGTTACAACATGGCAGTTAAGATTTCATCCTGACTATAAATCTGCTGGTTTGGGTGCTACTAACAGCCTGGGAGGGTGCGGGTGGGGGGGAAGCAGGCTCATTTGAGGAACAAAGAGGAAAGTAAGCAATAGTTGACCTTTTTGGGCAAATTTTCTTTGTGATCAATATGACATAAATCTGCTTATACATTAAAGCTCCCATCTATCTGATTGTCAAAACAAAAACAACAACAACAAAAAAAAACCAAGCTCTCACACTTACTAAGTGAAAAGAGGAAAGAAAGAAGAAAGGAAGGAAAGAAGGGAAAGAAAAAAGGAAAGAAGGTAAAGAATGAGAATGAGAACGAGAAGAGGTACTTTTAAATTTTTTAAGGTATGGCTACTAGCAACTGATAACACAGTACTATTTATTAAGAAAGTAGCTGTAAAAATAAAATTAAGAAAAATCAGAAATTGCTTTGATGAAGCAGGAGAAACAGATTACAAAAATAGAAGGATAAATAAGGTTTTCAGATAATGGCCATTGTCTAGGCCACTTTTCCCCTTAGGTTCATAATCTAAATCTAAATTTAGATTTAGGATTAGACAGTATTCAGTGATCATGATCAAATTTTGTATACTGCTGTATGATATTATATAAAATATCAAGAAAAAAATGCATATCATCACATTCCTTACTTTATTTGGAATAAGCTCAGTTCAGTTCAGTTCAGTCGCTCAGTCGTGTCCAACTCTTTGCAACCCCATGAATCGCAGCACGCCAGGCCTCCCTGTCCATCACCAACTCCCGGAGTTCACCCAAACTCATGTGCATTGAGCTGGTGATGCCATCCAGCCATCTCATCCTCCGTCGTCCCCTTCTCCTCCTGCCCACAATCCCTCCCAGCATCAAGGTCTTTTCCAATGAGTCAACTCTTCTCATGAGGTGGCCAAAATATTGGAGTTTCAGGTTTAGCATCAGTCCTTCCAATGAACACCCAGGACTGATCTCCTTTATGATGGACTGGTTGGATCTCCATGCAGTCCAAGGGACTCTCAAGAGTCTTCTCCAACACCACAGTTCAAAAGCATCAATTCTTCAGCACTCAGCTTTTTTCACAGTCCAACTTTCACATCCATACATGACTGCAGGAAAAACCATAGCCTTGACTAGATGGACCTTTGTTGGCAAAGTAATGTCTCTGCTTTTGAATATGCTGTCTAGGTTGGTCATAACTTTCCTTCCAAGGAGTAAGCGTCTTTTAATTCCATGGCTGCAATCACGATATGCAGTGATTTTGGAGCCCAAAACAACAAAGTCTGACACTGTTTCCACTGTTACCCCATCTATTTCCCATGAAGTGATGGGACCAGATGCCATGATCTTAGTGTTCTGAATGTTGAGCTTTAAGCCAACTTTTTCACTCTCCTCTTTTACTTTCATCAAGAGGCTTTTGAGTTCCTCTTCACTTTCTGCCATAAGGGTGGTGTCATATGCATATCTGAGGTTATTGATATTTCTCCCAGCAATCTTAATTCCAGCTTGTGCTTCTTCCATCCCAGCGTTTCTCATGATGTATTGCTATTGCTATTGCTAAGTCACTTCAGTCGTGTCCGACTCTGTGTGACCCCATAGACGGCAGCCCACCAGGCTTCCCCATCCCTGGGAATCTCCAGGCAAGAACACTGGAGTGGGTTGCCATTTCCTTCTCCAATGCATGAAAGTGAAAAGTGAAAGTGAAGTCGCTCAGTCGTGTCCGACCCTCAGCGACCCCATGGACTGCAGCCTTCCAAGCTCCTCTGTCCATGGGATTTTCCAGGCAAGAGTACTGGAGTCGGGTGCCATTGCCTTCTCCATCTTATGATGTACTCTGCATATAAGTTAAATAAGCAGGGTGACAGTATACAGCCTTGATGTACTCCTTTTCCTATTTGGAACCAGTCTGTTGTTCCATGTCCAGTTCTAACTGCTGCTTCCTGACCTGCATACAAATTTCTCAAGAGGCCGGTCAGGTGGTCTGGTATTCCCATCTCTTTCAGAATTTTCCACAGTTTCTTTTGATCCACACAGTCAAAGGCTTTGGCATAGTCAGTAAAGCAGAAATAGATGTTTTTCTGGAACTCTCTTGCTTTTTTGATGATCCAGCGGATGTTGGCAATTTGATCTTTGGTTCCTCTGCCTTTTCTAAAACCAGCTTGAATTCTGGAATAAGCTAGTCTATAAATAATTATTTTTAAAATTCTTCAATCTTCAGGTTATGATTTTCTTAATTACACACACACTAGAACACTGTGCTATAGTTTCTATTACATAGTTTGATTTTTCTTTTGAGAGTTGGTTAAATAATTGTATGGTGTAACAGAACAATTTTGTTTTGAAGGCATCTTAAAATAATCTGTATGTTTACTTGATTCTTTAAAATTATCTAGGAGAGACAAGCCTGGTTTTCAATAGCCGTTTTATCCTAATTGTGTATTTGTTCTTTTTAATTAACAAGTCATCAAACTAGAACATGTGATTAGAGTGAATGATATATTATTGCATTTGATATGGTTTGCTTTAAATAGTCAGTTTGTGTAGGTTTATTGAAATAATTTAACTATCTAGGTAGGATATGTTAAGTACATAGCTTCTGAAGATCTCTCTTAAGAGCTAGATGACATCATAAAAGGATTCTTTTTAGCAAAGGAACATGTTGCTATGTGTACCCTAACAGGCTATATACCTAGTTAGTAACATACACATAAGTGGGCTCTAAAGTCTGTCTATATGCATGTGTATTCCTGATATTCAATCTTTTTTTTTCTTTTTTTTTTTCTGATATTCAATCTTAAACGTAAAAGAATGATCACATTCTCACTGACTTATGCAATTTTGTAGTGCAATTAAATAAGAATGAAATTTGATAAGTGCTTCATAACTTATAAAGCTTTCAAGCACTGCAAGAGAAATGGATTTGACATAGTTATTATACTTTGGTTTTTAAGGACAATAGTAACAAGTATTGATTATATCCTAAATGGCTTATGCAAATCTATAGGTTCTGATACTAGCATAAGCTATTGTTCAAAAGTCCACTAACATTGTTCAAAGTAGAGAACATAATGTGTCCTCTTAGCATTATCAGATTACTTTTGTTCTACCAAAGCCCCAGTTCTTTGTTTTCTGAAAGCCATAAATATTAATTTCTGTCTTAAGAAAACATATTAATAACTCAGTTGTATGTTTGGAATTATAACCTAAGTCAGTGTCCATATAATACCTAAACCAACAACCAGTTTTAGGAAAACATTGTTCAAACCAGTTAAGAACAAAGTGGATCTTTTAGTCAATCTGTCAAGAACCTACAGTAAACAATCTGCAGGTTCACACATCCCTCAAAATTCTACCCACAATATGACAACTTCTTTACTGAGAAATAAAAGGAATCTGTTGACTCAAATAAGGATATTTCACAGAAGCATTATAATTCAAGACATTAGGTTTTTAATCTACAAGATATGATGATTTGCTTCCTCAACTCTAAAACGTTCACAAACACATAAAGCCCAGCTGTCACTATTTTCATTTCTGATTCTCAGTGTGAAGCAACATTAAGGGAGTGTATTATTGTTCATATGATATACAGTCCTTTAAAACTGAATCACAAAATACTAAACTAATTAACAGAGGGCAATTAGCCATTACCTTCACGAGGAGTTGGATATTTTGAAAATTTCTACAAGCCTATGAAATATTTAAGAGGAAAAAAAAATGTCTACTTTATTCTGGTTTAAATTAATCATTAGTTATAAATTTGTAACTTAAGTTAAAATTGTTGAAAGAGATTTCATGTTTCTCATGAAGAGGGAAAACAAGTTATAAAAGTTTGAAAATAGTATAATGATTAGCACATATTAAAATTTAAATGAGAAGGCAAAATTTCTAAGACTAATTTATATTTATGTAAGCATATATATTTGTTTTTATATCTGTATACATATATATATGAGTTTGTATACACATAGGTGTTTCCCCTACTAATGCGACTATTCTGAATTGTCAACAAACACCATAACTTATATAGCCTCTAAAAATAATATAATTTATCAAACATGTGCCTTCTAAAAATAAATATACAGGTAACACATTGCTTTGGATTTTAGACTTTTTTAGGATAAAGTGAAGATGTAATAGCAATGAGGCTAGCTGGCCACTTGGGGAGGCCTTGATTTTGACTGGACATTCATAGTTTAAGGTCATCAGTTTCAAAAGCAATCATTTAATTTTCACAACCACAGATCACAGCATGTTATACTCAATGAGAAAAATTCTGGCTCACCAAACTCTCAACACATTATTGCTCAAATCAATGTATAAATAGATTTCCTACCTGTTAATTTATAATGAGAAATATGAGTACTAAAGAAATTTTTGATCAGTGTGGTCTCTCCAATCAAGTAAAGGACTACAGGGGATAAAAAATATCCAGAATACTGATTTTAGTCATCATTTTGGGGCCCAAGGTAATTAAATAGATGACATCAATAGCTAGTACCATCTAGTTATGCCAGCCTATAGAATCCATCTCAGCCACAGGGATATATTTTCCAGATGGATTTCTGATAGTGATGGCATTCTCACTTTTTAGCACTAGAACCAAACCAATAATTCATTCCCAATTGCCTTAAAAAAAATTCCTGATCTCCTAGAGTTTGTAAACATAGCGTTTACAAGATAGAGTACCCAGAGGATTGGCAAATCATTTGCTGCCATTCCTTGACTGTATAAGATGGCAGACGTCAATTCTAGCTCTCTTTTGTGATAAATCTGGACTGAGTCTTAGAGTAGCAAGTAGCCCACTGCACTCACTATCAATTGATTATAATTGTCATTTTAAATGAAATTCACTTGCCATCCTGGAGTTAGAATTAACTTTCAGACGGATTATGTATTCAAACAGTCAAGATTCAGTGCCATGAAATTCTCCCTGCTTGTGATAATATTGTTTCTGTGATTTCAGAACCATCACTTACAGAATATTGGTTCAGGTGGGTTGTTTATACAGATGGTTGGTTGATATCACCTTCTATATTTAATACTCTATAACTTTATTTTCAATGAATTTCTTATCTTCAAGTTTTGGAGGCAACTTGCTGTTGCTTTCCATGTACTAACGCAATTCGTTTCATCTGCTATCAGATAATCTTGCACTTTCCCCTACACTGATCTTATTTTAAATTATCTTTTTAAGAACCACTGAAATGTAATGATACGTAAAAGAACAGTTCCACATACTAGGCTGGACTGGGGAACTGTTTTTTAGGGAATACAAGTAATAGTACATTCAGTTCAGTTCAGGACACGCTGAGCATGTCTGACTCTTTGCAACCCCATGGACTGCAGCACTCCAGGCTTCCCTGTCCATCACCAACTCCCGGAGCTTGCTCAAACTCATGTTCATCGAGTCAGTGATGCCATCTAACCATCTCATCCTCTGTCGTCCCCTTCTCCTGCCTTCAATCTTTCCTAGCATCAGGGTCAATAGTACATTAGGGCATTACTAATAGTACAATAGGATATTAATATTAATAGTATCTACTATAATAAAAATACAAAAATTCTGGACTTCTTGATGCAATGGTATATAACCAAATAAATCTTTTGTGATAGATGTTGTACAGTGAAGTGAATAAAACTGATTATTTTTTCAACACTGATAATTATAAAATGGAAAAGAAATCATATCAAAAATATAAGACTTATCTGCTTCTTGGTAGGTCATTTCCTACTTTGGGGTAAATTTTAAGTTGTTTTGTTGTTGTTGTTGCTGTTGGTGTGTTAATGCAAAGATAAAACAATATACTCAGTTTCTCAAGAGGGTCTGAAAATAGGGAAGATACCTCAATGCAAATAAGGTTAGCTTTGATCATGCACTAACATTATCAGTATGTAAGGATATATCTGACCAGCAGCTTTATTGTAAGAGTTTAAAATGTTCACCTTAGCAAGTTTGGATGTTTCTTTGGGGAAAAGTGTTTCTTGCTTCCCTTTCCCTAGAAGTGACTGGCTGTTCTTGAGCAGTCACCTGTGCTATTCTTTGAGCAGCTATTTGCTGAAGATAGTGAGCTGGAGAGAACAGTGGCAAGACCCTGTAGGAGAGATTGCTACTAGGACGTGAGCTGGTTTATTCAGAGATTCATAAACTGATCTGTGAGTTCCTACATAGAGATTGCATTTTAAAATATTTTTTAACATTTAAAATGTATGCCCAGCTCAGATAAAATGTTATATAACTATACGTAGTCTATCCTATTCTTATATGAAATTAAGAATTCATATAAAATATGAATTATAATTATATGAAATATTATAATTCTTATATGAAATGAAGTATATGTCATATATATACTTAAATATATATAATATAGTATATATCATATCTTATATGATAATTCTTATATGAAATGAAGAATCATTATTTCCATTCTACAGATAAGGAAACAGAAGTTCATAGCCAGTGAGCAGCTAAGCTGAGCTTCCTTCACAGCCCAAGTTCTTATAGTCCCTGTTGCCTCACACTGAATAATCCAAAACTAGAGAAATGTACTCCTTTCAGACTACTGTTTTCTTATATCTGTGGATAATGTTGGTGGTGGGTTTTCTCTCAGTACAGAATGAAGTTACCTATTTTACTAGGAAGAATTCATAATGAGACAGAATATGTGAAGTCTTGTGAAGAGTTTTTTTCTTTTTCAGGAAGGCACCCTCAGTTTAAAGATGTAACACTTGATTGAGGGGGTTCTCCCTTAGAGAGGTAAACTGCCCGAGACATGGTATGGTCATGAAGTGGCCTATGAGCAAAGTTAAAAGCAGCCTGTTGTCAGACAGTAAAGCGTCTGCCTACAATGAGGGAGACCCAGGTTCGATCCCTGGGTCGGGAAGATCTCCTGGAGAAGGAAATGACAACCCATTCCAGTACTCTTGCCTGGAAAATCCCATGGACGGAGGAGCCTGGTAGGCTACAGTCCACGGGGTCGCAAACAGTCGGACACGACTGAGCGACTGCAGTGTGTGTGTGAGAGACTTCATGGAAACAGATCTGTATTTGGGTGGCCTGAGAGGAGTTACAATTGTAGTAAGTTCTTCTCCATATTGTATTTCTCTTCTGTTACCACAGAAAGCTTCCTTAGAGACATGAGGGCTAGGTTCTGCATGAAAGAAACAAGAAGTCATTTCGTACTTGGGACAGATGAATGAAAACCATATCCTTTCCTCTGAAGTCAGAGTAATGGCAGCTTTGCTCGGCAGAGCACTAGCTCGAGGAAGCCATCACTAGAGTGGGAAAAGCAGGTAGCAAGACTAGAAGGCCAGGAGGATCCCTAAGGGACTTATACCTGAAAAGGGAGGCCATAGCCCGGGGGACAGGTGCTCAAGACATCGTTGATGGATTCATGAAATATTAATAGCTAAAGTTACTTTGAGAAGGACCGATTCCTAATGACCTTTCTGATAAGGTCTCAAGACATTAAAATGAACATGGTCTAATGTTTTAGACATTATTGAATACTTGGCATCACATCAAGAAGGCAATGTCACTTAAATTATAAGTGGTAATGAGATGTGGTGAGTCTGGGATGAATTGAGCATTCCCATAGCTGAAAGGAGGCCACAACCTGAACTAAAAAACCTAACTTTGAGTCCAAAATAAATACATCTATTCTTTCCATCAACATCACTAAAATTCGCTTATCTATTTTATTAAGGTATTTCCATTCCCTTTCTTTACTTCTTTTTGTCATTTTTCACTCTAATGTTTTCATGATGGCTTTCTTTTAGCTTTATCTCAAATTGATATGGTGTAATTAACTGGAACAGAGTAAAAATATTTTCTCTAACAAAGAAGGCAGATCCCAAGGAACAAAAATGGCATTTTCACTCATTATCTAAATATAATAACATACATGCACAACAGGAAAGTTGTTTCTCCTCCTAAAAAATGTTTTGAATTTAGGTTATGATAATTTCATATTGCTTTACTAACTGATTTGTTCAAACTTTCCCTAGTGCTTTGTGGCTTTTCTTTCCCCTGTGTATTCAAGCATTGCACAATTATATGGCCTGTATGCATTTTAGAATGCATTAAAAAAGAAAACAGTTAAGGTAATATGCAATAATTCAGAATAAAATAGCCATATGTTTCTAAAAACACAACAGTTATTCCATTCAATTTGATAATGGAATTCACCTCTTAACAGCTTATTCATTTACCCTGACTCTCAAAGAAATTAGAACAGCATGTGCGCCTCTGCACGTCTAGGATTAACTGAGCTGTCCCTGTCACCCTCCCAGAGGGCAAATAGCTGATCATTGTTTATACACAGTCATGCTCAACCACAATTGTTTCCCTCATTTTCCTTCCAATTTCCTTCTGCTTCTTTATCCTTGCATTTATCAAAAACATGTCTTCAGAGGGATAGGAGATTTCTTTATTTCATAAAGAGAAGAGCATTTTTAGTTTTGGCGTGTGCATACACGAAGTAATTTTTAACTCTGTGATGCTGTCAGGAGAACTGTTTTGTCTCTCATCCTATCGTTAAAGATTGACCAGGGTAGGGCTGACTGACATTCTTTTGTGTGAAGAACTACCCTTCAATAATACAAAAAAAAATAGTCTTGAGGCAATGTTTTGTCAGACAAAACCAGAGCCAATTTTAAAACTATTCTTTCCTTTTACACTAGTTTGCTATCCCAGAAACATGACTGAAGAAAGTGAGCTTCTCTCTCTCTCTTCCAATTTTGCATCTTCTAGTCAATATCAGGGAATTTTTTTACAAGCTGTGTGATGACTAATAACAATATACTATATATAGTCTGGGATTAGGGCAGATTGAGAAAGGCAATGACAAAGAATGTTCAAACTATTGCACAATTGCATTCATTTCACATGCTAGCGAAGTAATGCTCAAAATTCTCCAAGCAAGGCTTCAACAGTACATGAATTGTGAACTTCCAGATGTTCAAGTTGGATTTATAAAAGACAGAGAAATCAGAGATCAAATTGCCAACATCCGTTGAATCATCGAAAAGGAGAGAAAGTTGCAGAAAAACATCTACTTTTGCTTTATTAACTACGACAAAGAGTTTGATTGTGTGGATTACAACAACTGTGGAAAATTCTTAAAGAGATGGGATTATCAGACCAACTGACCTGCCTCTTGAGAAATCTGTATGCAGGTCAGGAAGCAACAGTTAGAACTGGACATGGAACAACAGAATGGTTCCAAATAGGGAAAGGAGTACATCAAGGCTGTATATTGTCACCGTGCTTATTTAACTTACACACAGAATACACCATACAAAATGCCGGGCTGGATGAAGCACAAGGTGGAATCAAGATTGCTGGGAGAGATATCAATAACCTCAGATATGTACACCCTTATGGCAGAAAGTGAAAAAAACTAAAGAGCCTCTTGATGAAAGAGAAAGAGGAGAATGAAAAAGTTGGCTTAAAACTCAGCATTCAGAAAACTAAGATCATAGCATCTGGCCCCATCACTTCATGGGAAATAGATGGGGAAACAATGCAAACAATGAGAGACTTTATTTTGGGGGGCTCCAAAATCACTGCAGATGGTGACTGAGGCCATGAAATAAAAAGACACTTGCCCCTTGGAAGAAAAGCTTTGACTAACCTAGACAGCATATTATAAAGTAGAGACAGTACCTTGCCAACAAACGTTCATCTAGTCAAAGCTATGGTTTTTCCAGTAGTCATGTATGGATGTTAGAGTTGAACTATAATGAAAGCTGAGTGCCGAAGAATCGATGCTTTTGAACTGTGGTGTTGGAGAAGACTCTTGAGAGTCCCTTGGACTTCAAGGAGATCCAACCAGTCCATCCTAAAGGAAATAATCAGTCCTGGATATTCATTGGAAGGACTGATGCTGAAGCTGAAACTCCAATACTTTGGCCACCTGACACAAAGAACTGACTCATTGAAGGCAGGAGGAGAAGGGGACAACAGAGGATGAGATGGTTGGATGGCATCACAGACTCAATGGACATGGGCTTGAATAAGCTCTGGGAGTTGGTGATGGACAGGGAAGCCTGGCATGCTGCAGTCCATGGGGTCACAAAGAGTTAGACATGACTGAGCGACTGAACTAAACTGATTTGGGCAGATTATAAAAAAGGAAGTCTGGTGTGGTCTTTACCATTTTTTACAAACTGGCCCCATGGCTCCTTGGGATCAGATATTTCTATGAAACTTCTTAACAGTTTCTTATGATGAATTTAATATTTACTATCCTATATAAAATATATATTAATTCAGTTTATCTCTTTTTTATGTACCTTCAATTTGGTGAGACATTTTTATTAATAGAGCACTATTTAATATTTGAGAGCTAAGACTTTGCACCAATGACCAAAAGTTAAATATGAAAAAATACTTTCTGAAGAGCCACAAAATATTGTAATTTTACATTTTTATTACTTTACCATAAAATTACAACTTAATATACCCAATATGGAAAAGTGTGTGTGTGTGTTGGGGAGGAGGGGTGATAAGCATAATATCAATGACTGGTAATCATTATTTCATAACAATTTATATAAAATAGATGAGACAGAGAAATGAAAGAAAAGTTTTGGCATATTTGATTTTAAAATTCAACCTAATATTTTGTGAATGAAAATTAAACGCCTACATTTCTTTCTCCTATATTCTTTCCCTTGGGCATTTACAACATCTTCTAGGAGAGTTCAAAACCAATGAAAAAAGAAGCAAATTCCATTTGATATTTATTTTTAGCAAGAACTTGGCACAACCAGATGCCAGGAGTAGTTCTACCATTCTGAATACTAAATATTCAACAGATGGCTCTTCTTAGATTTCATCCAATCTGGAAATGCCCCAATAGGAAACAAAGATGGTCTTCAGATTGTCCCTTTTCTAATAAAATATACTTCTCACACATGCTATGAATAGGAAGGTAAGAATTACAAGCTCATTCTATAAAACAATGAGTTTAAAGGACTATACCAATATTTATTATGTAAATAAATATCTCAAAGAATAGTTTACATATCCATTTGTAAGTGAAGTATTAAGAAAAGAAAAGATGAAAAAAAACCTCAAAGATGGTTTGGAACTCCTAGTAACTTGACAACTCTTAACTACATAGTGTCTTTACAATTTAAAAATTTAAGTTGCCGCCCCCACCCCGCACCAGCCAAATTCTCAATGAACCTTGGTTAAACAATAAAACCACTGAGATCTGGCAATTTCCACAGCAAGAGGATCCTCTGCTGTAAGACTTCGGATGAATTACAATGAGGCTCAAAGAAAAGTCATAAATTAGCTAACCCAAATACTAGATGTTTTATATTCTGTAGAAGTGAAGCATGTATTGTCTGTTTTCTTCTCATTATAAAGACAAATACATTTGCATGTGGTATCTTAATGGGTTTAGTCAAAGTGAATTAGTTCATGTAGTTAAGCTAACATCAATTGAAGGACAACTAGTAAGTAACACAGCGAATATTCAACAAATGGTAACTATTATTCTTGTTTTATTGTTAGTACTAATCAGTTAGCCATACTAGTTTGTGTCTTATATTACTACAGACTTGTCTAATAAACAATGTATGAAAATTTTGTACTTCTAGCACTTCCAAAATTCAGCCAGTGAGATACACCAAAAGCAGCCAGGGGCTGCTTTGAGAAGTCAGGGGCTCTAATTCTATTTTTTTAAACATTAGCTTTTACTTTAGGCAAGTCATTGTTTTCTTTTGTTTGTTTTATTTTTGCATTTCAATCCTCTTCTGTATAAAACAAATAGTACCTCTATTCAGAGAACTGTCTTTAAGATCACATGGTGTAATGTATATAAAACATTTAACAAATTGCATATTAATCCTCCGACTAAAATAAATGTGTCATTTAATTACAATTTTATTATAGCATATCACTTACTTTTAGTAACCCATTCAAGAAATATTTATTAAGCATTTATTGTGTCTGGCACTGTTCTAAGTGCTGGGGATTTAATGATGAACAATAAGGACATATTTACCACCTTCACAAAGCTTACAATCCTTAAAGAATATAATTCATATAAGGTAAAAACAGAAAAGCAAGCAATTATAAAGCTGAAAGAGTTTATATGGTGAAGTATACAAAGTAGGAGGAGTTTTATTTATCTTGGAATTCAAGAAAGGCTGAGAAGAAATTGGTGCCTAATCTGAGAACAGAAAGATGAGCCTGGTAGAGGGAGAACTGGGCTGGGGAAACACACCACAAGCCCAGGGAGCAATCCATGAAAAGGCAAAGAGTTGGAGCAGGAGTGTAGACATAAAGAAATGAAAGGCTGATTCTAAAGGACATAGAGAAAGGAATGAGAAGTGATCACACGTTAAGTTGGAAACCATTTAAACAGAGCTCAGTAGCCACATTAAGGAGTTGGGACTTTAAGAACATTGGAGGATTTTAAGCCTATAAGTGATATAGTCAGATGTTCATTTTAAAAAGTCATTCTGTTAGCAATTGTGGGTAATGAGTTAAGCAGGTAAGGATGGAGATCAGAATACTTTTTAGGAGACTGTGGCAATAATTCCAGTAAGAAATAAGGATATGATATACTAGAGAAAAAGGAAGAAAAAGTGCTAATGAGAATGGATAAAAGGGATCAATGGAACAGATATTTAGATAGTAGAATTAAAGAATTTACATTTTATTGACTAGTGATGGAGGCAGGCATTAGGGAATGGGGAAATTGGTTAAGTCAAATGGACAAATGATCCCAAGGTGTCTGGCTTAGAGAACACATGAGGAAATATGAGTTTTCTGGAAGACTTTGCATTCAGACCTCAACATTTTGAAGTTAAGCTGCTAACCGCACCTAAACATAAAACAAAGGACAGAGATCTGGACAGGAATAAAGATTTGAATAAATCAGCATACAGTGCAAATGAGTCATGGGAGTCTAAGAGTTCACTGAAAGAATATGAAGCAGAGGAGAAGAGTGTTAAGGACATCCTTATGAATAACATTAACATGCAAAGAATGGACAGAGTAAAGAGCCCACAAAAATAACTCAGAAAAAATGGTCTGGCATATGGGTATATAGCTGGGAAAGAGCAATGTTATAGAATCTAAAATATAAGGAAATGTTCAATGGCACCAAGTGCTAGGAGGAAGTCAAGGAAAAATAAACTTTTCATATTTTCTCTAAGTCTTGTTTTCTTCTTATGTAAAGTGGAGATAAGTTATAAGAACTAATTGAGAGAACACTTATAAAATGCTCAGTATAATGCCTGACACATAGGGGTTCAAAAACAAATGTGACATGTTCTTACATGTATTATAACTTATTATCTATCCCACGGAATTATTGTGAGGAATAGATGAGATTATATATGTAAAGGCTCTGTTTAAATTACAAATTACTAAATATATATATATTTTTTGGAAAAAAAAAAGCTATGACAAACCTAGACAGCACATTGAGAAGTGGAGACATTCCTTTACTGACAAAGGTCTGTCTAGTCAGAGCTATGGTTTTTCTAATAGTCATGTATGGATGTGAGAGTTGGACCACAAAGAAACCTGAGTGCCAAAGAATTGCTGCTTTTGAAATGTGGTGTTGGAGAAGACTCTTAAGAGTCCCATTGACTGCAAGAAGATCAAACCAGTCAATACTAAGGGAAATCAGTCCTGAATATTCATTGGAAGGACTGATGCTGAAGCTGAAACTCCAATACTTTGGCCACCTGATATAAAGAACTGACTCATGGAAAAGACCCTGATGCTGGGAAAGACTGAAGGTAGGAGGAGAAAGGGACGACAGAGGATGAGATGGTTGGATGGCATCACAGACTCGATTGACATGGGCTTGAATAAGCTCCGGGAGTTGGTGATGGACAGGGAAGCCTGGCATGCTGCAGTCCATGGGGTTGCAAAGAGTCAGACATGACTGAGTGACTGAACAACAACAATCTTCCCTATGCCAATCAGTTGCCATTTCCTTCTCTAGGGTTATGATTCATAGTAAATTACAAATCTTTAAAAATAAAAGAAATAATTTTGACTATCTTGAGTGTGTGTGTGTATATATATATATATACTAACACATTAAGTCATTCCATTTTTAATTAGTCTAATGATTGATTATTTTGTGTTTATTGTCTTTCCAAGGTATGGATCAACTATACCAAGTACACACCAAAAAATGAAAATTTAATTACTAATATTCTTGGTTGCATTTACTTTTATTTCTTATTCTGCCTTATATAGATTTCCCCTCCATTTTATTTTATGTTTTTTATAAATGACTTCTTTGAATTATAAGCTTACAAAATTATTAGGTAAAACTAAAAAAAAAACCAAAAACTAAAAGTCATTAGCTTCTAAGTCTCCCCAAATTTTTTGAAGGGATATTTTATCATGTTTAATAAAACTCTTTTTTTTATATTTTGCTATCTCTTATCAGTCTGTTATTTTGCTAGTTATTATGATATTAAAAATTGAAGCTTTCTCAATGGTTTTGACAATAGGTATTATTTCATTTTACTTACCCTAAATTACTTCAAAATAAATACATCAGAGACTAATGGACTGAACACTGGCAGTAAAATCTCATACTATAGAAGCACTTAGAACTAAAATTGCATGATAATTTAAAATTTATATATATATATATATAAATTCTTGCTGCAAAAACAGTAAACCTTTAAAAATAATTAATAATTTAATCATTAAAACTGTAGCACAACCATAAAATTGTAGCACAATTTTATATGCTCACAAAACAGCATTATTTTCTTTCCCTCAGGAAAAAACACATAGAAGATAAAGATATTAGAGTCTGTGTTCATCATTGATAATATGACAAACTATGCAGGAATGCCTTCCTCTATTTGCATATATCTTATTTTCATATATTTTGCATACACTTTTAGATGTACAATTCTATTAAAAATGCTTGAATACCTGTGTTGTATCAAATTTGTATGTTTATAACAAATCCTGATGATGGATCCAAGTTTCAAACAGCTCCTACTTATTGAATTATATCACAAAACCATGCAGCACGGTAAAAGAATTGGTAAACATTTATTTTATAAGCAAGGGCCAGAATAAGAGACAAAGAAAGAGAAGGAGGAGAGGGAGGAGAAAGAAGGAAGGAGGGAGAGAGAGGAAAGGGAGAGAGACCTGAAGACAAAACAGATGAGCTACGTGAGTTTTTCTGGGGAAGTACTAGTCTAATTCTGTATGTGAATATATATTTTAATACTCAGTGCATGTCTAATGTATATTTCATTTGCTTTGCACCTTTTAAATTTAGAACAGATACTTAAAAGTGCTAATACATTTCAAAACAGGAGCTGCCTGAATAAAAATGAAATTCTTAGAAATTTTGAATTAAAGGGGAAAAAAAAGATAGATCACCTACACTGAATCACACGGCTATAGATGAAGCTCACATAGAATTTGGGCATTCCCAAATGTTTGACACTGTCATCTTTATTTCAGATAATCATTGTCGTGATTTTCTCTGAGTTTTATTAATCCTAATTCAACAATGCATATATATGCTATCTCCAAATAATAGGTATACATGTATACCTTCAATACTGAATCCACTAGTATGCTAATCATGAATTATATTAGCCGGAAGAGTATAGTTCTTCTGTTAAATGACAACCAAATGAAAACGTATGCAACTGATGCTAAATTGTGTTGCACAAATTTTCACTGGGGAATTGACTCTCTAGAGATCTAAACATTCCCTGGTATTCTAAGTTGGATCTTAAAGCTAATTTCTTATACAAAGAGTGTGAGGAGAGTTGCTTAGTAAAGTCAAAATGGAATATTAGTAGTTTATAGGTAAAAACAGAATTTCATGGTCTCATCTAAAATTGAATCACCAAGTAAAATAGTACTTTCATAATATAATGTTTATGAATTCTAAGAAACAACTAAGAAAACTTGAACGAAAACCATCTGTAAACACAATAAAGTTCTTTTGGGGAAACTGTAGTTTGATTTCTACACTATTCAATGGAATTTCAACTAAACAGGCACTCGAGCTATTATCAGAGAAATCAAACAAGATTCAAGTCCATCACCTCCTCACCTCCATCCATTTCTCAAAAGTATATTATATCTGAAAGAATTACAATGAAGCTCACTTTTTTCCTTCTGCATTAGAAGGAAGACATGCCTTTCTGAGCACAGCTGGAAAATGTGCCCCTTGGTGGCCCACACCTGTCTTTCTTGTCTGTCCAGGTTTACCCACGGAAGCTAGCAGTATGCACAGCTGCTGAGGCAGAGATAACTTCACCAATAATAAAGGACTGAAGCTCTTTACCCCATGAAACCTAAAGAGCTGATTATGTTGGAATGGGCAGAATCACCACAGCTATGCTGCCTACAACACAATCCTCTGCCATTCCTAAGCTACTTAGTGTCATGACCAGTTAGTACCAGGAGAAAAAACTTGGAAAAGGCCAAGAACACCCCGTGACACTGCACAGTATTTTTCTTCAAATATTATTTCCTCACTTTTATTCTCCTTTTTCTCTCACATTAAGCAGCATAAGACAGTTGTTTCAGATTGTGAATGGTAACTCACTCTGCTTCCAAGTACAGAAACAGCCAGAATACCTACAAAGGAGACTCAGTGAAGGACATTAAGTACAGTCTTTAACTTTCTCTTTCTTGCATAACATATTGCTTCATTGGACCATTGTAAAGACTTTTCCTTCTCCTTCTGTTTACAAATATTTATAGCTCCAGTATGCCACCACATCCTAATTTGATGCCAAGCCAAAGCATATCCATTCTTTTAATCTTTTCTCATAAATCAATACTTCCAACTCTTTCATCATTTTTTGTGGCTTTTCTCGGAAGCTCTTTTAATTTATTTAAATCTTTCCTAGAACTGAGGTGCCAAGAACTCAATCATAAAGACAATCTAAATGACCATGCATGAAGGAGAAAAGAAGAGGGAAAAGTCCCCAGTTCAAAATCACTCTTAAAAGTCACATTTTCAGCAACTGCAGTTCTCACAATAGGACCTATTCTTCCTATATCACTAGAAGCATTCAAGGGCTCTTTTCTACACTTCAAATTTCCCCCGTTGAGAGCTTTAGGGCCTTGGGTCTTGAAGGTAAGTTGGGAAAACTATTACAAGAACTCTGGATTGAAGAGCCCTATTCTTCAGGAGGGGCAGAGGAAACTTTTTTTTTTTAATTGGAGGATAATTGCTTTACAGTGTTGTGTTGTTTTCTTAACAATGTCAATCAGCCATAAGCATATTATATCCCTTCCCTTTTGAGCCCCACCCACCCCACTCCCACCTCCCAGCCCACCCCTCTATGTCATCACAGAGCATTGGGCTGGGCTCCCTTGTGTTACATAGCAGTCTCCCACTCGCTGTTCTACATGTGGTAGTATATATATGTCAATGCTATTCTCTCAATTCATTCCACCCTCTCCTTCCCCTGCTTTGTCCACATTCTGTTCTCTATTCCTGCTCTGCAAATAGGTTCATCTGTAACATTTTTCTAGTTTCATCAATATACAATTCATTTTCTAGATTCATTAATATATAATGCTTGTTTTTCTCTTTCTGAGTGAATTTCAAAATGTGAATGTTCAAGGACATCTGGGTCTGATGTCATAAGTCTGCAAAACTTCAGAGTTCTAGAGTTTCTCTAAAGGAAGAATAATTCCTTCTAAGCCTACTGGCATTAGCCTGGATGAACCTGTTTCCCATGGTCTTTTTTAGTGAAGGCTAAAATAACAGCAATATGGGGATTCCTTCCTAATTTTTCTCTTCATTCTGTTTACTTTTACCAGCAGCGATGATGTAGTAAGTGCTGGATTCATTAGCCAGTAAAATGGGCTTCCCTGGTGGCTCAGCTGATAAAGAATCTGTGGGAGACCTGGGTTCAGTCCCTGATTGGGAAGATCCACAGGAGAAGGGATGGGCTACCCACTCCAGTATTCTGGCCTGGATAATTTCATGAACTGTATAATCCATGTGGTCACAAAGAATTCGACAGGACTGAGCAACTTTCATTTTCATTTTCAAAATGGTCAATGGTCTTCCCTGATGGCTCAGTGGTAAAGAACTCACCTGCCAAGCAGGAGATTTGGGTTCAGTTCCTGGATTTGGAATATCTCCTGTAGGAGGAAATGGAAACCCACTCTAGTATTCTTTCCTGGGAAACGCCATGGACAGAGGAGCCTGGTGGGCTACAGTTCATGGGGTCATGAGAGTCAAACAAGACTTAGAGACTAATCAACAACAAAATGGCCAATATAATATGTTCATCTGTTACAATGATTATACAAGTATATATATATATATATTTTTTGGTTTTTAATTTTATTTATTTTTTTAATTTTACTTATTTTAATTGGAGGCTAATTACTTTACAATATTGTAGTGGTTTTTGCCATACATTGACATGAATCAGCCATGGGTGTTTAAATTACATATTGCTTAAATTTGCATCCTCAATTCAGTTCATTCACCCAGTCATGTCCAAGTCTTTGCAACACCATGGACTGCAGCACGCCAGGCTTCCCTGTCTACCACCAGCTCCCGGAGCTTGCTCAAACTCATGTCCAGTGAACCAGTGAGGCCAAATAAATGATAACGATAGTAAAATTGAAGAACTCTATACTGATTAAATATAAATGAACTAATTTGCATCCCAATTCATTTATATTTAATCAATATAGTTTTCAATTTTAGTATCATTATCATTTATTTGCCTTTGTTCAAGTGATTATTTCATCAGAAGCTTTTAAAATATTATATAAACTTCAATCCATATAAACATACTTATATCTAAGCAAGCTGGTATACCTTAAACATTATGTGTGATACTGTGTTTTTACAAACGTTTAAACAAAATGCAGTCATTTCACTTTGACTTTGGTTCATCAGTCTTGCTTCTAACAGAAGAAAAAAAGAAAAGTTGATTTGTCTGTAAAAGTAAGAACTAATAACAGAAAGCTTAATCTATATGGTTAGAACTGTTACAAATAAATGTGTTTCAAAGCCACATCGTCTGTCATCAAATGAAAGACTGAGAGTTACGAATAATAACGCAATTGGAGCTTATTAGCTAATAATTGCTAACATACACTGAGAAATAGAAATATAACTGAGCTATCTTAATTCTGCCTTATAGTAAGCATTAAAACACAGTAGTATTAACTCACTCATTAACTCACATCATAATACTGTGAGTAATTTCACAATATTCTGTGTATTTGCAATGATACCTATCCATCTTTCTTTCAGAGTAAGATAAAGTCCTAGAGTTTTCAAAATCACTTAAATCTTTCCTAGAGATATATATATCTAAAAATGTCTTTCTTAAAGCCAGTGATACTGTATTCATGCGTGAATGCTAAGTTGCTTCAGTTTTGTTCAACTCTGTGCAACCGTATGGGCTGCAGCCTGCCAGGCTCCTCTGTCCATTGGGGATTCTCCAGGCAAGAATACTGGAGTGCGTTGCCATAGCCTCCTCCAGAGGATCTTCCCAAGCCAGGGATCAAAGCCACATCTCTTATGTCTCCTGCACTGGCAGGAGGGTTCTTTACCACTAGCGCCTTGAAACCCGTTTAATCTAAATTATAAATCACCTGGTTTTGACTCCCATTTCATTTAGGTACACAGATGTCAATTACCGAAGCAATTATTTTTATCTTACTTTCTTAAATAGGAGTGGTTACTACACAACCTACAGTCCTAAAATTATCTTAAATCTCATCAACATTCAGAAAGGGCATAAAAATGTTCTAAGTTTCTCACTTTGGAAAAGCAGACTTGTTTTCTGAGTTATATTTAAGAGACAAAATAAAATAAAACCTCTTCATGAAATCCATCATTTCTAGTAAATAATAGAAGACAGATACTAGATACGGTTTAATGTAATATGATTTCTGATCTGATAACTGAATGCTGATAAAGTTGATTGTATTTGATACTTCTCTTTAGCTGGACCATAAAAAAAGTAAGAAATCAATTAAGAGGTCATATAACCAAGATGCTTGTAAGAGACTAAAGTGTAGCAAATTCTTTTAACTAGCTAGGATAAACTTTAAATTAAAGTTATAATTACTTTCATATAGAATTAATTTGATTCTGCTGCTGCTGCTGCTAAGTCGCTTCAGTCATGTCCGACTCTGTGTGACCCCATAGACGGCAGCCCACCAGGCTCCGCTGTCCCTGGGATTCTCCGGGCAAGAACACTGGAGTGGGTTGCCATTTCCTTCTCCAATGCATGAAAGTGAAAAGTGAAAGTGAAGTCACTCAGTCGGCAGCCCACCAGGCTCCTCCATCCATGGGATTTTCCAGGCAAGAGTACTGGAGTGGGGTGCCACTGCCTTCTCCTAATTTGATTCTAGTACTACCAAAAATACTCTTTCTCAGGTAACCAAATGACAAATTGTCTAGCTGTGCATAATACCTTCCCAGAGTAAAACCACAGAATGATGGGCCATTAGCCACTAGACTATTATGGAGAAAATATTCTGAAAATTGTTATTCTTTTCTTCCATAGTTTGCCAAACAAATCTTAATTTAAACAAGAGCACCAATTACAAGCATGTGCGTCTTGATCTTCTAATCCCCTTTTTTTTTTTTTATTTTATTTTATTTTTAAACTTTACATAACTGTATTAGTTTTGCCAAATATCAAAATGAATCCGCCACAGGTATACATGTGTTCCCCATCCTGAACTCTCCTCCCTCCTCCCTCCCCATTCCATCCCTCTGGGTCGTCCCAGTGCACCAGCCCCAAGCATCCAGTATCGTGCATCGAACCTGGACTGGCAACTCATTTCATACATGATATTTTACATGTTTCAATGCCATTCTCCCAAATCTTCCCACCCTCTCCCTCTCCCACAGAATCCATAAGACTGTTCTATACATCAGTGTCTCTTTTGCTGTCTCGTACACAGGGTTATTGTTACCATCTTTCTAAATTCCATGTATATGCGTTAGTATACTGTATTGGTGTTTTTCTTTCTGGCTTTCTTCACTCTGTATAATAGGCTCCAGTTTCATCCACCTCATTAGAACTGATTCAAATGTATTCTTTTTAATGGCTGAATAATACTCCATTGTGTATATGTACCACAGCTTTCTTATCCATTCATCTGCTGATGGACATCTAGGTTGCTTCCATGTCCTGGCTATTATAAACAGTGCTGCGATGAACATTGGGGTACTCGTGTCTCTTTCCCTTCTGGTTTCCTCAGTGTGTATGCCCAGCAGTGGGATTGCTGGATCATAAGGCAGGTCTATTTCCAGTTTTTTAAGGAATCTCCACACTGTTCTCCATAGTGGCTGTACTAGTTTGCATTCCCACCAACAGTGGAAGAGGGTTCCCTTTTCCCACACCCTCTTCAGCATTTATTACTTGTAGACTTTTGGATCGCAGCCATTCTGACTGGTGTGAAATGGTACCTCATAGTGGTTTTGATTTGCATTTCTCTGATAATGAGTGACGTTGAGCATCTTTTCATGTGTTTGTTAGCCATCTGTATGTCTTCTTTGGAGAAATGTCTATTTAGTTATTTGGCCCATTTTTTGATTGGGTCATTTCTTTTTCTGGAGTTGAGCTGTAGGAGTTGCTTGTATATTCTCGAGATTAGTTGTTTGTCAGTTGCTTCATCTGCTATTATCTTCTCCCATTCTGAAGGCTGTCTTTTCACCTTGCTAATAGTTTCCTTTGATGTGCAGAAGCTTTTAAGGTTAATTAGGTCCCATTTGTTTATTTTTGCTTTTATTTCCAATATTCTGGGAGGTGGGTCTTGATCTTCTAATCCCCTTTTTTAAATTCAGTTTTCTCTGCTTTACCTAATTCCCTTACTTGGCCAATATACCTTTTGGTATTTCTCCAAACTTGAGTTAGGGTGACTCTAAAGAAGGTTGCCAATTACTTAGGCAATGCTCTTATTATCTGGGAAAGTAAAAATATATCTTTGCAAAGGCAAATTGTCCTTGAAACAGAAAATTTATTATTTTTCCCTTAAAGTACCAAAGTAAATTACCCTATGTTAGCCATGCTTCTTAAGAAAAAAAAAAAAAAAAAGGAATATATGCCAAAATAATCTGGAACTGAAATGAATAAATGATGCAATAGATATAGTAAACACTAACTTCAACAAGATATATCCACAAATTAAATATTTCTTGCATGGAGGTTAGATGGTGATACAAAGGAAAATAGAATTGAATAATTACACAGTTAATTGGATCTTTGTTCTGTAAGTTCATAGTTGAAAAATAAAATGATTTAGAATTTTCCTTATTAGATGTGTGCTTTCAACTATACACTTGTGAAAAGAAACATGAAATACTGCTGGTCAATGGCAATTTCACACCACTTTTTATTTAGGATCTAAGATATATAACTCCAACTATTTCATCTAATTGTCATAAATAGTAACTATGATAACACCAACAATTCTAAAGGGTAACCTTATTTTTTTTTTAATTTATTCAAGGTTTACACTGTCCTTAATGTAAGAAATTAAATTCAGAGTTCACTGAATTAAAGTTGTATTATAAAGTGCATTAAAGTGTATTATAAAGTGAGCCGTAGGAAGCATCACTACCACAAAGCTAGTGGAGGTGATGGAATTCCTGCTGAGTTATTTCAAATCCTAAAAGATGATGCTGTGAAAGTGCTGCACTCAATATGTCAGCAAATTTGGAAAACTCAGCAGTGGCCACAGGACTGGAAAAGGTCAGTTTTCATTCCAGTCCCACGGAAGGCAATGCCAAAGAATGCTCAAATTACTGCACAATTGCACTCATCTCACACACCAGTAAAGCAATGCTCAAAATTCTCCAAGCCAGGCTTCAACAGTATGTGAATAGTGAACTTTCAGATGTTCAAGATGGATTTAGAAGAGCCAGAGGAACCAGAAATCAAATTGCCAACATCCATTGGATCATTGAAAAAAGAGTTCCAGACAAACATCTACTTCTGCTTTATTGACTACACCAAATCCTTTGACTGTGTGGATCACAACAACTGTGGAAAATTCTTAAAGAGATGGGAATACCAGACCACCTGATCTGCCTCTTGAGAAATCTGTATGCAGGTCAAGAAGCAACAGTTAGAACTGGACATGGAACAACAGACTGGTTCCAAATAGGGAAAGGAGTACATCAAAGCTGTATATTGTCACTGTGCTTATTTAATTATATGCAGAGTACATCATGAGAAATGCTGGGCTGGATGAAGCACAAGCTAGAATACAGATTGCTGGGAGAAATATCAATAACCTCACATATGCAGATGACCCCACCCTTATGGCAGAAAGTGAAGAAGAACTAAAGAGCCTCTTGATGAAAGTGATAGAGGAGAGTGAAAAAGTTGGCTTAAAACTCAGCATTCAGAAAACTAAAATCATGACATCTGGTCCCATCACTTCATGGCAAATAGATGGGGAAACAATGCAAACAGTGAGAGATTTTATTTTGGGGGGCTCCAAAATCACTGCAGATGGTGACTGCAGCCATGAAATTAAAAGACACTTGCTCCTTGGAAGAAAAGCTATGACCAACCTAGACAGCATATTGAAAAGCAGAGACATTACTATGCCAACAAAGGTTCATCTAGTCAAAGCTATGGTTTTTCCAGTAGTCATGTATGGAGAGTTGGACTATAAAGAAAGCTGAGTGCCAAAGAATTGTTGCTTTTGAACCGTGGTGTTCATATCATACAAGTACCAATTTCCTTTGTGATGTTTCTAGTTTTAATGTTTAAAACATTACTCCTTATTCAATTTTGTGGTCATTTTTTAAAATAAATAACTCTTTAATCATTCTGACATTTACTTTGAAATAAGAAGTAATGTACCAGGCTTTTTTTTTCTTTATTGTTGTTTTTCCTTATAGGGTAATCTTATTCTCTCAACAACAATCAATGAATAATAAACTCAATTGCTCAATAATTCACTCAGGGATTATTTACTAAGATACCATGAGCTTAGTATTGGTGTAGGTAATGGGATCCAGCCTTTGCTGGAATGAAAGAGTGAAACAGCCTTTGCTCCCATGAAATTTACATTCCTGGGGAAGAGAGAGTAACAGATAACTATATAATATAATGGTATGTGTCGACAAATGCTTTGAAGAAAAAATCAAAAGTAGATTAAGAATATAGAGAAGGCTGTGCATGTATGCATGGATGGGGGATATTTAAGACAGGTGACAAAAACGCCTCTTCTAGGAAAAGAGAGTTGATATAATTTTGAATGAATATTTTGCAATATTCTGTTTATTGTTTTAATATGTATAAATGTA
Organism: Bubalus kerabau; assembly: GCF_029407905.1. Lineage (NCBI taxonomy): Eukaryota > Metazoa > Chordata > Mammalia > Artiodactyla > Bovidae > Bubalus > Bubalus kerabau. The sequence continues at coordinate 45,389,029 of NC_073633.1, forward strand.
AGATTTTGTGTTTGGACATCTAGAAAGAAATTTATGTACAAGATCTAACAGTCTATGTTAAATATTTTTGTCAAACTAATTTAGAGATTATGCTATTCACTTAAATAATTTTGTTTATATTGTATATTACTCAAACTGAAGTCATTGAAATATTCACTATGGTGCTAAATTCATAAACATTGTCCATCTGTAATTTTGTAAACTATTAATGTCAGATAGCCCACCCCAACTTCTTCTAAGCATTTGTTGTCCAGTGATTCAGCCATGCCTAACTCTTTTCAACCCCATGCACTGCATATATCAGGCTTCCCTGTCCTTCACTGTCTCCCAGAGTTTGTTCAAACTATGTCCATTGAGTCCATGATTCCATCCAACCATCTTATCCTCTGTTGCCCTCTTCTCCTCCTGCCCTCAATCTTCCCTGAAATCAGGGTCTTTTCCAATGAGTCAGCCAAAGTATTGGCTTTTACACTAGAGTTTACACAAATATTCTGTGTATGTATAAAAATCTTTTACACAAAGTTTTTATACTATCTAAACATTTATAAAATTTTTATTCTGTTCTAGTTAATACCTTCCTGAGTTCACATTTTATATCTCTAACTTTATAACAAAATCATCAAGATTTAAATATATATTTCATATTTAGTAGACAGCACAAAATAAATTATAAAATATTTCTTGACATGAAAAAGTTTGTAAAAGAAACCAGAATAAAATAGGGGATGAAAAAGTATATATAATGATAATTTTACAATTTAAAATAAACTTGAAAAGTGGAAGATACTTTTATTCTTCTCTGAGACAAAATTACAAGCCGAAATTCAGTGGTATGATATGGAAATTTTTTTTCATAACTGTCTAGTTTAAGAGATTTTATTATTAGAGTAACAATTATGATCTTTTAAAAAGTATGCATGAGCCATTTTTAAATATTGTTCTTTCTAATTCAATGAAAGAACTACTAAATTTTAGTACAAAATTATAAAACCTAAAGTCACTATATAAAGTTTCAAATATATACCCTTTTGGAAGTTACTTATTGGAAATATCAATCTGTTAGTCCACTAAATTAATGTACTGACTCTGTCCAGCCATAAATTGTATTCAAGTTAGGATTTAATATGTTTTCTCATAAAATATTTACATTATAGTGATTAATCATTTTAACCCCAGGCACATTTTTATATTCTGAATAGAACAAAGAGAAACAAAGAACCAGATAAATAGCTCCAGGATAACAATGCAAAAAAAGTAGTTTCCAAGATGATAATATTCCTGCAATTCCCTCATCCCAAAAATGTACTAATCTAGACGTTTCACATAAACTAAAGTTTTTCCATAGTGCTAATGCTTTTCCAACTTTAAAAATAATGGATTCTTGTTTCCACTGAAAGGGTACCAGAAAATAATGTACACCAAGATAACATCTAGACCTACAACTTGAATATTTTATATCATAGCATCATATTAATCAATATTCCTCCTTTTGGTTAAAAATATCTATTAGTATTACTTTACATTATATATCTAATAGCATTGTTAGTAGCTGTTTTTTGAATTAAACATTTATAATATATACTATCATTTTTTTCATTTTCAAACATAAAGACATATGTACAATTGCATTTTATAAAATATTCTGAGATTTTAAAAAGCATTTGATATTTACAAAAGGGACTGTGAAGAAAATGTATATCATATTAACAGCAGCTAACTACTGAATATCTTAAAAACATTGTGTTCTTTTGCTTAAACATGATACTAGTGTCAGGGGATGCACACTGACTGAAACCGCCCACCGTGGCCAGGCACCATAGTAACCATTTGCATGCGTGGTTTTATAACAGGAGGTCCTGATAAGGAACAGGGAACTAATAAGCTGCCACCAACAGAGAGAATTCAGGAAAGGTCAAAAGGTGACACCAGGTGTCCAACCACCTCCCAGAATCCCTCTCACTGATATCCATCTTGGCCGAGCAAGGTGTGAACCACCAAGAAGGACTCTGAGTCAGAATGATTGGCTAAAGACAACCCAGAAACCAATCCCATCACCATAAAACCTAAGACTGTGAGCCACCTGGCAGAGCAGTTCTCCTGGGTTCCCTTACCCTACTGCTCGCCACCTGGGGGGCCCCTTCTCAGTAAAATCTCTTGCTTTGTCAGCACATATGTCTCCTGGGACAATTCATTTCCAAGTGTTAGACGAGAGCTCACTTTTGGACCCTAGAAGGGGTCCCCCTTCTTGCAACACTAGCTGAAATGAATTAAATTTTTTAAAAAGTATGAAAATAATCCTATTACTAGAAGGCAGAAAAACTTTCTTGAGCAAAGAAAAATGACTGAAAGAAAGAATAGATATATATGAGCAAATTAAAAAGATTTATATAGTAAAAGACAAAAACAAAGTCAAAAACAAATGATAAAATATTTGCATCACAAATAATAAGCAGATATTAATATCCCTAAAATATAAAGTGCTCCAATAAGTTGCAAGAAGAAAGCAAACAAACTTGATGGAAAAAGAGCAAAGGGAAATAATTACCAATTCACAGAATATGAAATTTAAATAGCTAATTAACATATGAAAAGATTTTCCCTTTCCTTGCAGTCAGAGAAGTTAAAATTAAATCCACAAAGAAATAGACACATAAAATTGGCAAATTTAAAAAAGATTGACTATATCAATCTTTGGATTGTGGAGAGGCCGTGAAACAGTTACTCTCATGAACTGCTGGTTGAGAGTATGATTTGCTGTATATATTTTTGAAAATAAATTTAACATATATAAAAATTAAGGATGACTATTGGCTCAGCCACTCTGTTTTATGGAAGCAAGCCTATAGAAGTTAATATATTACTTATAAAAAGTATATGTTCAAGGATGATTACTGTAGCTTTCTTTATAGTTGTGAAAAATTAAAAGGCAAAGCAACTAAATTTGAATACTCAATGAGAGGCAAATGTTTCTATTAATTCTGTTATACCAGTTTTATGGAACATTGTGTCATCATTAAGAAGAATGAGTTAGAGTTACATCTTTTGGCTTAGAAATATATGCAGGGTATGTTTTTAAATGAGAAAAACAATTTGCATTGCAGAAAAATGCAAACGCCAGGATTATTCCATTTCAAAATGTCATACAACAAACCCTCATATGTGTGCAAATATAATTTTGTATTTGTATAAGTTTGTATGTATATTTTATAAATTCACTAGCATGAGAGAACAGTATTGGGATATAGAATGATATACATTAGGCTATTACCTTTGGATATTTGGAGGGCTTAATGAAAAGAAGAAAGGGTAGAGAAGATTATTAATTGCTTTTTATTTATATATATGTATATATATATATATACATATACCCACATATATCTCAACACTAACACATTTAACTAATTTGGAAAAATACTGTGACATTTAAAAGGACTATTACTGGTAACCAATTAAGTATGTGAATCAAGTCCTAGCATATCAGTTTAAAAATATCTGTGATGCTAGGTAATATATTCAAGAGACTATGTAAACAAACATTCATGGGATCATTATTTATAATAGCCAAAATGTAGAAATAGTCAGATATCCATCAACTATATGAATGGATTAATAAAATAGGACATATCCATTCAATAGAATATTTAGTAGTATTGAATAAAAAGAAATTAAGTACTGATATATTCTATACCATTGGTGAACCTTAAAAACACTATGCTAAGTAAAAGAAGTTAGTCACAAAAAAATACATAGATTATCATACCTATAAATGAATTATCTAGAAAAGGCAATTATAGAGAAAGGAAGTAGATTAATAGTTGGCTAGGGCTGAAGCGGGGGCTTCCTTGGCGGCTCAGTAGAAAAGAATCCGCCTGCAATGCAGGAGATGTGGGTTCAGTTCCTGGGTCAGGAAGATCCCTGGAGGAGGAAATGGTAACCACTCAGTATTCTTGCCTGGGAAATCTCATGGACAGAGAAGCCTGGCGGGCTACAGCCCTGGGGTCATAAAAGTGTCAGACATGACTTACAGACTAAATTAACAACAGGGGCTGAGGAGACTGACAGGAGGAGGAGAAGAATGAGTATCTGCTGGCAGGTACAAGGTTTCATTTGAGGGGGACAAAAATGTTTCAAAGTTAGATGCTGGTGATGGGTGCATAACCATGTGCTATGCCATGCTAAGTCACTTCAGTCTTGTCTGACTCTTTGAGACCCTATGGTCTGTGGCATGCCAGGCTCCTCTGTCCATGGGATACTCTAGGCAAGAATACTGGAGTGTACTGGAGTGGGTAGCCATGCCCTTCTCCAGAGGATCTTCCTGACCCAGGGATCCTAATTCATGTCTCCTGCAGCTCCCACACTGTAGTAGGATTCTTTACAGCTGAGCCACCAGGGAAGCCTGCACAACCATGCAAATATAATAAAAATCATTCAACTCTGCACTTTTAAGTGGATGAATTATATGGTATATGGATGATAGATGAATAAAGTTGAAAAAAAAAAAAAAAGAAACTAGGATGACTACTTCTGGAGCATGCCAAGTTTCTTCTAAAAATTCATTTTTAAGTGTTATGCTCAGTAAATCAAGTACCTTATAATCTATCATCAAATAAGAATATGGTATTCCATATTACTAAAATTTCCTGTTGGTTGAAAATTTCCACTTAAAATGTCAATGCTTTCTTTTCAACTTTAGATATTTTGGTTAGAAAAACAATTCTATATATTTTTTAAACTTACTTGAATTTTTCAGCAGGGTCCAATAAAAATAAGGCATATTTGTTTTGAAAGTTATAGTCAATAATATGAATGTCATCTTTACTATTATGATATATTATAGTTTAAATATCATATTAACATAAAAAAGGTTTAAAACAGTTCTGATTTCTCACTAGTTTTCTTTGAAAGTAAATCTCATTAAATGTACAACAAAAGAATAAATCTTGTTTGAGAGAAAGCATGAACTCCCATGAAAAATGTTTGTTGGTGCTGTTCAGTTGCTAAATTGTGTCCAAATCTTTGTAACCCCATAAACTATAGGCTTCCTCTGTCCTCCACTATCTCCCAGAGTCTGCTCAAATTAATGTCCACTGAGTTGGTGATGCTATCTAACCATCTCATCTTCTGCTTCCCCCTTCTCCTTTTGCCTTCAATCTTTCCCAGCATCAGGGGCTTTTGCGATAAGCCGGCTCTTCAAATCAGGTGGCCAAAGTATTGGAGCTTCAGCATCAGTCCTTCCAATTAGCATTCAGGGTTGGTTCACTGGTTTGATCTCCTTGAAGTCTGGGGGACTCTTAAGCATCTTCTCCAGCACCACAGTTCGGAAACATCAATTCTTCAGCCCTCAGTCTTCTTTATGGACCAACTCTCACATCCATACATGACTACTAGAAAAAGCATAGGTTTGACTTGTTGACGAAGTGATGTCTCTGATTTTTAATATGTTGCCTATGTTTTTCATAGGTTTCCTTCCAAGGAGCAAGTGTTTTTTTAATTTCATAGCTGCAGTCACCACCCTCAGTGATTATGGAGTCCCCAAAAAGGAAATCTGTCACTGCGTCCACATTTTCCCCTTCTATTTGCCATGAAGTGTTGTAACTGGATGTCGTGATCTTAGTGAATAATGTACCTGACCTTAAAAGGTTACATATTGTGAGTTCAGTTTTGACTATTCAGATGTCTTTTCCTTCAATTTTTAGTTCTTCTCTCTGGTTCTGTATAAACAAGCTTGTCAGGCACAAGCAAAATATGACAGAATAATTTTCAGTCTGGGCAGGGCCCCTGATAGTCTCTAATATTCAAATTTTTAACATTTTCAGATCTATTTTTACTCCCTGGGGGATTACAATTACTGCATGAATATCTATTTTCAGACTACAGTTTTCCAAACATGGTTTTGGCAGTAAATTCAGCCACGAACATTTTCAAATTAAACACCAAAATATTTTCCAAATCTGTGACAGATCAATTTAGGGGTGTTATATAAGAACCAGGAAAAGTTGCAGGTGCTGGAAGAAACACAGACTGGATTTTCTTCTATGGTTTTATGCACATTTGTTCCTCAACCTGATTAAAGTTATTATTTAGTGTTAAAATATGTGATCCTTTCTGTTCCAAACTGGTATTTTTAATAGTATGTCTTCCAAAATATATTTTTTACCCATACCTATATATTATTACATGTCAGATGGACTAAATATAAAACCTATTACCTCTCCAGTGTTCCCCTAAAGAGGCATAGTCGTCTTCAACTCAGTTTTCTTTTAACGTGGCCTTACCCTGATAACTCATCATTTAACAACATTACAAAAATGCTTTTTTCAGTGTTAAAATAGTAAGCGCTTGAATTTTGAAGTCAAATAGAGCTTATCTTGAATTTTGGCTCAAGTGTTTTGTAAGTTTTTACTTGGTCACTTTCTTAATCTTTCCAAATCTATTTCTTGACTGACAAAGTAAAGAAGAGAGTATATGTTTTGTAGAGTATATGAAGAGAGTATATGTTTTGTAGAGTATTTGAAGAGAGTATATGTTCTGCAAGGGGGTTAACTTAGTCATCATTTAAAAAAAAAAAAGTCTAATATAGTGCTTTCTTTTTAAAAAGTGACTCAATAATAGTTAATTTTTTAACCATTTTAGCCCACAATTTCCATCTTAATAAAAACCCTTATCATGTTGATTGATCTTTTTGCCACATAGGACAGCCTGTTTTATCTTTCTAAAGCATAGTTCATGTCTTCATTCCTCAAAAATCTTCGATGCCAGGTTATGGGATTAATTTGACAAATAAACTCAAAATGCTTAAACTTCACCTTTAAGAGCCTTCTTAACCTGGCTTCATCTTTCTTTTATTTTAGTAAAACTGACGTATATTTGAAATAACTTGTTTTCCCAAAATCTGCCTTTTCCTAATGTCAACTTAAAAAAAAAAAAAGATTTAACTTTTAACTTATTTTTCTCTGCTTCCATGACTATAAACAGTTTACAATTTTCTTTTGCATTTAACAATATAATGACATTATAGCTGTCCCCAGATCTAAAATTTTACCTACTTTGTAAAACTTTTCCTAATATTTCTAACTGTGAGTCATGTCTCTCTTCTTCAACCTCTAAAACAATAGCTTTTAGACTTTGTGATGTAAAAATTTGTATTTTTATTAAAGTTCTGATGTTATTTCCTTCTATTGCTTTCCTCTTTTGTACGGCTTGTGTGTGCTTTTCTTGAAAAAGCACAGCACACATGTGTAGAAAGTACTGTGTGCTCAGTGGATAGTCTATGACCAATTGTAAGTCTTGATTTGCTCCTCTTCAATTAGTTCACTCTCAGGTCAATCAATTGAGTTCTAACTATCTGTACAAAAGTCACATCCTTCTGAACCATTAGGAAAATAAAATTCCATTGTATTCACTTTATAAGACAGAAAATATTTCTGTCAAATTTCTTCAAAATAGTGAAAAGGTATTTTTAGAATTTCACTTAAATAGAAAATGTAATTTATTCCAGTGCTTTAATCTCAAAGTACATTCACCAATTTTATTTTATGCTAACTACATTTGAATGAGTTTAGGGCTTTTGATCATTTATTTTTGAAAATCTATGTGCATAATGTCAAGAGGTACTGCAAAAAGGTAAAAAATGCAACAGATACTAGAGTGCACTTCTTATAAATTGGCCAAATGTTTTACACATACTCATTCCACATTTGTTTTCCTTATAAATATCATTATCATCTGTACTGACATGTCCACTGCACATAAAGGCTCATATGGGTAACAAAAAGGAGAAAAAAAAATTACAGCTGTGTAACCTAATTATTATTGGTCAAACTCAGACCTAGGTTTGTTCTCTTTTTCAATTAAAAATAAATTATAAATTTATTACAAGCACAAATTAAAAAAAATAATTTCTATTTAATGCTAACTTTCAAAACCCTATCTTCTCTGCCTGTACTTATTTATTTTCTCCTTAATAAGATATATTAAAATTTGGGAAATATTTGATGATTTCCTTTGGCCCCTTTATTTTATGCAGTTGCTCTGCACGAGATGTCCATCTTAGCATCCATCCAAATCACAGTTTTCTAGTAAAACCATTTAATGATTTCCTAAGCAAGAGTTTACAGAAACAGTCACTTTGCGAAGGAAACTGACTTAGGTTCTAGAGAAGGTTGCTGAAAAATATAAAAATGCATAGTCTGAAGGGACTTTCACATTCAGTTAGAGCAAAATAACAAACATGAACTTTCCTGAAGATTAACTTTAATCAGTTGAAAAAATAAATCAGCATAAGTATTGTTGTGGTTGTTCAATTGCCCAGTAGTGTTCAACTCTTTGCGACCCCATGGACTGCAGCACAGCCAGGATTCCCTGTCCCTCACCATCTCCCAAAGTTTGCCCAAGTTCATGTCCATTGCCTTAGTAATACCATCCAGCCATCTTATCCTCTGATACCCTCTTCTTCTGCCCTCAATCTTTCCCAGTAGCAGGGACTTTTCTTCCAATGAGTCAGCTGTTCACCAGATGACCAAAATACTACACCTTCAGCTTCAGCATCAGCCTTCCAATGAGTATTCATGTTTGATTTCCCTTAAGATTGCCTGGTTTGATCTTCTTATTGGCCAAGGGACTTTCAAGAGTCTTTTCCAGCACCACAGTTCAAAGGCATCAATTCTTTGGCACTTTGACTTCTTTACAGTCCAGCTCTCACAATCGTATGCGACCACTGGGAAGACCATAACCTTGACTATATGGATCTTTGTCGGCAGAGTAATGTCTCTGCTTTTCAACACACTGTCTGGGTTTGACATAGCTTTTCTGCCAAGAAGCAATCGCCTTCTGATGTCATGGCTGCAGTCACCACCCACAGTGATTTCAGAGCCCAAGAAGAAGAAACCTGTCATTACTTCCACCTTTTCCCCTTCTATTTACCATGAAGTAATGGGTCTGGATGTTATGATCTTAGTTTTTTTTTAATACTTGGGTTTAAGCATAGAATACCAATGAGAAATGATTAAATATATATATATATATATATATATATATATATATATATCTCCTTGACCAAACCTTAGTCAGGATCCTGTGAATTCTCCTTTCAACTAGACCCTGTATTTGAGCTTTTATGTTCTCCTTTGCATATTCCAATATTAACAAAAACCTTATTGTCAGTCCAATCAGAATCCCCCACCTTGGTAATTGATCATCCTCAAAAATCTGATCAAGTTCCTCATCCCCCACAGTTCTCCAGGTGATGTCTATACCCCTGGCCTCCTTTCAACAAGAATCCTGTTAGGTCATTCAGCCAGAATCATCCTCACCAGATATGTGGTATTTCCTCTTAGCAATTTTCCATCCACTGACCCCTACTTTACAACTTGGCTATCAATTCCTACCTTTCCTTGTTGTGTTTTGAGTTGAGTCTGATCTCTGTCCTCACAAAATCCCATGTAATAGGCCCCTGAATAAAGTCTGCATTACTGTCTTCAATAAGTCTCATGAATAATTTTTCTTTAAGAGCATTGATGGAATACAAAATAAAGACATGGATAGATTAAAGAAAAGGTTATTTATTTGGATTTCATGAGACAAATTTTAGAGTTGTGAGCCTTGGAAGTAATGAATTAACATGACAGAAAAGTTATGGTTGTCTGTGGAAGAGAGATGGCTATTAAGAGGGGCTTCCCAGGAGGTGCTAGTGGTAAAAAACCTGCTTATCAATGCAGGTTAGACGTAACATACATGTGTTAGATCCCTAGGTTGGGGAGATCCCCTGGAGGATGGCACGGCAACCCACTCCAGTATTCTTGCCTGGAGAATCCCATGGAAAGAGGAGCCTGGCCAGCTGCAGTCCATAGGTTGCACAGAGTTAGACTCAACTAAAGTGACTTAGCATGACCTATAAAAAGACACTGAAGAGAAATATGGAAACTGAAATTAGGGCATTATACACTGGTGTAGTTGAAGCAGAGGTTTCAGAAGTTGAAGAAATAGACACTAAATTAACACATTTAATGCATACTGAATGCCTACCTAATAAATTTCAGGTATTAACTAACCAATGTGTACAATCTTTGATTACTTAAGGAAGCAATAAAGTACTAAGTGAAAAGTGATTGAAACATATCGCATCCTTTTTCTGAACACAGATTCATAAGAATTTATCATGCACAACCACTCTGTGGAGAATATCTGATCAGCTGTGATCATGCTTGAGACAAAATGTTGCCACCTATGGACTGCCAGTCCTTGGAGCCAGTCTGGCATAAAGTCACTATGTATGGCATTCCATAGACAGATACATACAGCATAATGGTGTTCTATATTGTTAGTGACTAATCTCAACAATTATTCTATCAGACATTTTAATATTAGATATACGTGCTGTGTGTTAAGTCACTTCATTCATGCCTGACTCTGCAATCCTAAGAACTATAGCTTGCCAGGCTTCTCTGTCCATAGGATTCTCCATGGGGATCTTTTCCAGGGGATCTTTTCCAGGGGATCTTCCCAACCCAGGGATTGAACCTGCATCTCTTATGTCTCCCGTATTGGCAGGCAGTTTCTTTACTACTAGCACCTCCTGAGAATCCCAGATACATATTTAGTGACTGATAAAGTACTATAACATAGAAACTTATATAGATGTAACAGAAGCATCCAGGAGGCAGTGAAGAAAGTAGAGATTTCATCCTTAGCAGCACTGATAGATGTAGAAGGACTAAGTCAAAAAAAAAAGAACATTATGAGAGTTGCTGCTGAGCCATGACAGGGACTGCAGAATCCAGACAATTCCAAAGTTCAACTCCAAGGTGAGGCTGTGACGAGGATAAGTTCCCTAAACTTGCTTAATTAATTTAATTAATTAAATTCATGATGATCTAAAACTTCATAATAATCTTAAAACTTGGAAAAATTTGAATGTGCAAACTCTGTTTTTCCTGAAGATACATTTTCTAGATTATTTCTCATAGAATTATTATTCCGTGTATTATTCTATATTCTTCTTCCTTCCCTTCTCTCTTGTTTTATCCTTGGTATGTGACTACACTTGGCACTATACCAGATTTACCTTTATTTGCATCTCCCCCTCCCTAATCGGGACTATTTCATATTTCTGTGTTCTGCAGTATGGCTGAAAGGGCAACTTCACCACATCCTGCCATCCGAATCACTGCTCCTGATTGCTGGGCTGGATGCACAGTACTGCCACACAGCTCCCTCCCAGTGGCTCCATCCCACCTGATATACCCACTTACAGACACTCCAGTAGAGAAGAAAATACTGCAAAACACATTCAAAGTCACTGAACAAATGGGGGTGTTAAGCCCAGTCAAGTGAACCAGATGAACAGAACACTGCAGAGCTAATCAGGAAACTATGCAACCTGGGAACACAAAGATAGCTGAGCCCATAACAATGGAGCAATCCTACAACGAGTACTTCTGATGTCTTCGGCTATTTCAAATTTGTCTTGCTAGGGTTTTCCTAAAAGAGAGCAAACACTGTTCTTAATGTGAGCAGACATGATTTAAAGTCCCAGCTGTGCTATTAGCTGCTTGTGTAATCTTGGGCAAAGCGACTGAACAATCTGTAGAGCCCTAGTGGGAGAGAATACCGACCATCTCATATATATAATGTATAAATATTTGTGAACTAATTAGAAGTATAAAATTATATTTTATTTCTAAGGGTTTGTTATACATGTTTTTAATAAACTGCGTGTTAAAACCTAAAGATTTTAACTATATAGATATAAATATCTACAGTGCCCCTGGTAGTGTCTGAGTGCAAACAAAATTGATTGAAAACAGTCACATTTATCAAGATTAAGAGTTGACATTCATCCCCTTAAAACACAGTAAAATACATTTACTAAAAATTAAAAAGGCATTTCTGAATAAGTGATAAGTGTAATTTATTCCTGAGAGATGTTAGGCCACATGCATTTTATTTTGTATGTGAAAATACTTATCAGATTAAAAATTCAAACAATCAAAAATATTTTGAAGAATGGTGAATACATAGGCCATTGTTTCAAAGACAGAGTTATAATACTCTTATTGAAAAGATGGACACCAATCATTATAAAGCTACATTTTCCTTGTAATGTTTTACATATTTCAAAAACAAGGCTAGTGACCATCAGTGATTCCTTCTAGCCTCCTTCTTTGCTCATCCATTAGCAATGCCCTCACTGTCTCTATGTGTCCAGAGCAGAGAAATCACATATTTGCTCACTGTTGAAGAAGGGGCTAGCTTTAGTGTG